>NC_035174.2:14830237-14892230 GCF_001659605.2 Manihot esculenta | reverse complement strand
ATATCAATAAACAATACAGTGGATGCAAAATCTATAACTGAAATAAATAAAAGCAATGAGTGTAGGGTAAAATAAAAAGTGAACTAAATATGAATTAATAAATTTACCAATTTCTTTATAAAAATAAGCCATTCAAACAATAGATCCATATTCTACTGCTATCTTTACAAAAGTTGCATATTTGAATTCATTTTTTTCTAACCCTTAACTGATGAAATATAAAAAATAAATAGGAAAATAAAAGTATTAAGAATTTATAAGGGTTATAAACAAAATAACATAAATTTGTATATGATTTTCATAATTTTTGAAGGAGAAGAGATAAAACTAAAAACAAAAAAGACAATATACCAATAAAAGTTTAGTGAATGTGATTCATGGTGAGCTGAGCCAACTAATTAATCAAAATTTCAAAAATCTAAATCTAAAATTAGAAAGCAAAATAGCATTTTGCAATGGACGGAGAGCATTATCTTTATATACATGGTTAAAAATTATTCTACATTCAAAAAAAAATAAATGTAAAGTAAAAAATACTTACAAGGTAACCGATGATTAATTTAATATTATTGCAATCTTCTCTTTAGAGGAGAACAAATTATATTATATTTTAATCTCTTTACTTTTTGATTAATTAGTTAGCTAGCGTTTTTTGAACCATGAATCTCATGCACGTTTCACAGCTCTCTTTTTTGTTTTTAGCTTTAGGTTTCTTTCTTGAAACTTTAACTTATTTTTTTAATTGAAAGGCTATGAAAATAAATATGTAAATTTACATTGTTTTGTTTTGACTCCAATTCTTTTAGAAATTTCTAAAGTTATACCTATATCAATAAATAATATAGTGGGTGCAAAATGTATAACTGAAATTTTAGGCATAAATCTAGATAAAAGCAACAAGTGTAGAGAAAAATAAAAAGTGAACTAAATATGAAATAATAAATTTACCCATTTCTTTATTAAAATAAACCATTGAAATAATAGATCCATATTCTACTGCTATCTTTACAAAAGGTGCATATTTGAATTTATTTTTTTCTAACCCGTAAATGATGAAATATCAAAAATCAATAGTAAAAAAAAAGTATTAAGAATTTATAAGGGTTATAAACAAAATAACATAAATTTGTATATGATTTTCATAATTTTTGAAGAAGAAGAGATAAAGCTAAAAACAAGAAAGGCAATATACCAATAAAATTTTTTGAATGGTATTCATGGTCAGCCAACTAATTAATTAAAATTTCAGAAATCTAAATCTAAAAGTAGAAAGCAAAATAGTATTGTGTAATAGACAGAGAGCATTGGCTTTATATACATGGTTCAGAACTGTTCTGCATACAAAAAAAATATGTAAAATAAAAAATACTTACAAGGTAGCCGATGATTAATTTACAACTATTGCAATATTCTCTTCAGAGGAGAACAATTTTTATAATTTTTGCATCTATTTACTTTTTGATTAATTAGTTAGCTAGCCTTTTTTCCAACATGAATTTCATGCACGTCCCACAGCTCTATTTTTTGTTTTTATCTTTAGGTCTCTCCCTTGAATCTTTAACTTTGCTTTTTAAAAAGGCTATGAAAATAAATATGCAATTTTATATTGTTTTATTTTGACTCCAACCTGTTTCAGTGTTGCTTTTCTTTTAGTAATTTCTAAAGTTATACCTATATCAACAAACAATATAGTTGGTGCAAAATCTATAACTGAAACTTTAGGTATAAATATAAATAAAAGCAATGAGTGTAGGGTAAAACAAAAAGTGAACTAAATATGAATTAATAAATTTATCCATGTATTTATAAAAATAAGCCATTGAAACAATAGATCCATATTCTACTGCTATCTTTATAAAATATGCATATTTGAATTCATTTTTTTCTAACCCTTAACCTATGAAATATCAAAAATAAATAGAAAAATAAAAGTATTAAAAATTTATAAGGGTTATAAACAAAATAACATAAATTTATATATGATTTTCATTATTTCTGAACAAGAAGAGATAAAGCTAAAAATAAAAAAGAAAACACACCAATAAAATTTTTGTGAATGGAATTATGGTGAGCCATCTAATTAATCAAAATTTCAGAAATCTAAATCTAAAAGTAGAAAGCAAAAGAGCATTGTGCAATGGACAGACAGCATTGGCTTTATATACAAAGGTTGAGAATTGTTATAGATATAAAAAAAATAAATGTAAAATAAAAAATACTTACAAGGTAGCCGATGATTAATTTACAACTATTGCAATATTCTCTTCAGAGGAGAACATATTTTATAATTTTTGCATCTATTTAGTTTTTGATTAATTAGTTAGCCAGCATTTTTTTTACCATAAATCTCATGCACGTTCCACAGCTCTCTTTTTTGTTTTCTTGCTTAAGGTTTCTCTCTTTAATTTTTAACTTGGTTTTTTAATCGAAAAGGTTATGAAAATAAATACGCAAATTTACATTGTTTAGTTTTGACTCAAATTCTTTTATTAATTTCTAAAGTTATACCTATATCAATAAATAATATAGTGGGTGCAAAATGTGTAACTAAAATTTTAGGTATAAATCTAGATAAAAGCAACAAGTGTAGAGAAAAATAAAAAGTGAACTAAATATAAAATAATAAATTTACCCTTTTCTTTATTAAAATAAACCATTAAAATAATAGATCCATATTCTACTGCTATCTTTACAAAAGGTGCATATTTGAATTTATTTTTTTCTGACCCGTAACTGATGAAATATCAAAAATTAATAGTAAAAAAAATATATTAAGAATTTATAAGGGTTATAAACAAAATAACATAAATTTGTACATGATTTTCATAATTTTTGAAGAAGAAGAGATAAAGCTAAAAACAAAAAAGACAATATACCAATAAAATTTTTGTGAATAGTATTCATGGTCAGCCAATTAATTAATTAAAATTTCAGAAATCTAAATCTAAAAGTAGAAAGCAAAATAGTATTGTGTAATAGACAGATAGCATTGGCTTTATATATATGGTTGAGAACTGTTCTGCATATAAAAAATATATATGCAAAATAAAAAATACTTACAAGGTAGCCGATGATTAATGTATAACTATTGCAATATTCTCTTCAGAAGAGAACAAATTTTATAATTTTTACATCTATTTAGTTTTTGATTAATTAGTTAGCTAGCGTTTTTTCCACTATAAATCCCATGCACGTCCCACAACTCCCTTTTTTGTTTTTAGCTTAGGTGTCTCCCTTGATTCTTTAACTTGGTTTTTTAATCGAAAAGGGTATGAAAGTAAATATGCAAATTTACATTGTTTTGTTTTGACTCCAATTCTTTTAGTAATTTCTAAAATTATACCTATATCAATAAACAATACAGTGGATGCAAAATCTATAACTAAAATAAATAAAAGCAATGAGTGTAGGGTAAAATAAAAAGTGAACTAAATATGAATTAATAAATTTACCAATTTCTTTATAAAAATAAGCCATTCAAACAATAGATCCATATTCTACTGCTATCTTTACAAAAGTTGCATATTTGAATTCATTTTTTTCTAACCCTTAACTGATGAAATATAAAAAATAAATAGGAAAATAAAAGTATTAAAAATTTATAAGAGTTATAAACAAAATAACATAAATTTGTATATGATTTTCATAATTTTTGAAGGAGAAGAGATAAAACTAAAAACAAAAAAGACAATATACCAATAAAATTTTAGTGAATGTGATTCATGGTGAGCTGAGCCAACTAATTAATCAAAATTTCAAAAATCTAAATCTAAAAGTAGAAAGCAAAATAGCATTGTGCAATGGACGGATAGCATTATGTTTATATACATGGTTAAAAATTCTTCTACATTCAAAAAATATAAATGTAAAGTAAAAAATACTTACAAGGTAACCGATGATTAATTTAATATTATTGCAATCTTCTCTTTAGAGGAGAACAAATTTTATTATATTTTAATCTCTTTACACTTTGATTAATTAGTTAGCTAGCGTTTTTTGAACCATAAATCTAATGCACGTTCCACAACTCTCTTTTTTGTTTTTAGCTTTAGGTTTCTTTCTTGAAACTTTAACTTACTTTTTTAATTGAAAGGCTATGAAAATAAATATGTAAATTTACATTGTTTTGTTTTGACTCCAATTCTTTTAGAAATTTCTAAAGTTATACCTATATCAATAAATAATATAGTGGGTGCAAAATGTATAACTGAAATTTTAGGCATAAATCTAGATAAAAGCAACAAGTGTAGAGAAAAATAAAAAGTGAACTAAATATGAAATAATAAATTTACCCATTTCTTTATTAAAATAAACCATTGAAATAATAGATCCATATTCTACTGCTATCTTTACAAAAGGTGCATATTTGAATTTATTTTTTTCTAACCCGTAAATGATGAAATATCAAAAATCAATAGTAAAAAAAAAGTATTAAGAATTTTTAAGGGTTATAAACAAAATAACATAAATTTGTATATGATTTTCATAATTTTTGAAGAAGAAGAGATAAAGCTAAAAACAAGAAAGGCAATATACCAATAAAATTTTTGTGAATGGTATTCATGGTCAGCTAACTAATTAATTAAAATTTCAGAAATCTAAATCTAAAAGTAGAAAGCAAAATAGTATTGTGTAATAGACAGAGAGCATTGGCTTTATATACATGGTTCAGAACTATTCTGCATACAAAAAAAATATGTAAAATAAAAAATACTTACAAGGTAGCCGATGATTAATTTACAACTATTGCAATATTCTCTTCAGAGGAGAACAATTTTTATAATTTTTGCATCTATTTACTTTTTGATTAATTAGTTAGCTAGCCTTTTTTCCAACATGAATTTCATGCACGTCCCACAGCTCTATTTTTTGTTTTTATCTTTAGGTCTCTCCCTTGAATCTTTAACTTTGCTTTTTAATTGAAAAGGCTGTGAAAATAAATATGCAATTTTACATTGTTTTATTTTGACTCCAACCTGTTTCAGTGTTGCTTTTCTTTTAGTAATTTCTAAAGTTATACCTATATCAATAAACAATATAGTTGGTGCAAAATCTATAACTGAAACTTTAGGTATAAATCTAAATAAAAGCAATGAATGTAGGGTAAAACAAAAAGTGAACTAAATATGAATTAATAAATTTATCCATGTATTTATAAAAATAAGCCATTGAAACAATAGATCCATATTCTACTGCTATCTTTATAAAATATGCATATTTGAATTCATTTTTCTCTAACCCTTAACCTATGAAATATCAAAAATAAATAGAAAAATAAAAGTATTAAAAATTTATAAGGGTTATAAACAAAATAACATAAATTTATATACGATTTTCATTATTTCTGAAGAAGAAGAGATAAAGCTAAAAATAAAAAAGAAAACATACCAATAAAATTTTTGTGAATGGAATTATGGTGAGCCAACTAATTAATCAAAATTTCAGAAATCTAAATCTAAAAGTAGAAAGCAAAAGAGCATTGTGCAATGGACAGACGTCATTGGCTTTATATACATAGGTTGAGAATTGTTATAGATATAAAAAAAATAAATGTAAAATAAAAAATACTTACAAGGTAGCCGATGATTAATTTACAACTATTGCAATATTGTCTTCAGAGGAGAACAGATTTTATAATTTTTGCATCTATTTAGTTTTTGATTAATTAGTTAGCCAGCATTTTTTTTCCCATAAATCTCATGCACGTTCCACAGCTCTCTTTTTTGTTTTTTTGCTTAAGGTTTCTCTCTTTAATTTTTAACTTGGTTTTTTAATCGAAAAGGTTATGAAAATAAATATGCAAATTTACATTGTTTAGTTTTGACTCCAATTCTTTTATTAATTTCTAAAGTTATACCTATATCAATAAATAATATAGTGGGTGCAAAATATGTAACTGAAATTTTAGGTATAAATCTAGATAAAAGCCACAAGTGTAGAGAAAAATAAAAAGTGAACTAAATATGAAATAATAAATTTACCCATTTCTTTATTAAAATAAACCACTGAAATAATAGATCCATATTCTACTGCTATCTTTACAAAAGGTGCATATTTGAATTTATTTTTTTCTAACCCGTAACTGATGAAATATCAAAAATCAATAGTAAAAAAAAATATTAAGAATTTATAAGGGTTATAAACAAAATAACATAAATTTGTATATGATTTTCATAATTTTTGAAGAAGAAGAGATAAAGCTAAAAACAAAAAAGACAATATACCAATAAAATTTTTGTGAATGGTATTCATGGTCAGCCAATTAATTAATTAAAATTTCAGAAATCTAAATGCAAAAGTAGAAAGCAAAATAGTATTGTGTAATAGACAGAGAGCATTGGCTTTATATACATGGTTGAGAATTGTTCTGCATACAAAAAATATATATGCAAAATAAAAAATACTTACAAGGTAGCCGATGATTAATTTATAACTATTGCAATATTCTCTTCAGAAGAGAACAAATTTTATAATTTTTACATCTATTTAGTTTTTGATTAATTAGTTAGTTAGCATTTTTTCCACTATGAATCCCATGCACGTCCCACAACTCCTTTTCTGTTTTTAGCTTAGGTGTCTCCCTTGATTCTTTAATTTGGTTTTTTAATCGAAAAGGGTATGAAAATAAATATGCAAATTTATATTGTTTTGTTTTGACTCCAATTCTTTTAGTAATTTCTAAAGTTATACCTATATCAATAAACAATACAGTGGATGCAAAATCTATAACTGAAATAAATAAAAGCAATGAGTGTAGGGTAAAATAAAAAGTGAACTAAATATGAATTAATAAATTTACCAATTTCTTTATAAAAATAAGCCATTCAAACAATAGATCCATATTCTACTACTATCTTTACAAAAGTTGCATATTTGAATTCATTTTTTTCTAACCCTTAACTGATGAAATATAAAAAATAAATAGGAAAATAAAAGTATTAAGAATTTATAAGGGTTGTAAACAAAATAACATAAATTTGTATATGATTTTCATAATTTTTGAAGGAGAAGAGATAAAACTAAAAACAAAAAAGACAATATACCAATAAAATTTTAGTGAATGTGATTCATGGTGAGCTGAGCCAACTAATTAATCAAAATTTCAAAAATCTAAATCTAAAACTAGAAAGCAAAATAGCATTGTGCAATGGACGGAGAGCATTATCTTTATATACATGGTTGAAAATTATTCTACATTCAAAAAAAATAAATGTAAAATAAAAAATACTTACAAGGTAACCGATGATTAATTTAATATTATTGCAATCTTCTCTTTAGAGGAGAACAAATTTTATTATATTTTAATCTCTTTACTTTTTGATTAATTAGTTAGCTAGCGTTTTTTGAACCATGAATCTCATGCACGTTCCACAGCTCTCTTTTTTGTTTTTAGCTTTAGGTTTCTTTCTTGAAACTTTAACTTACTTTTTTAATTGAAAGGCTATGAAAATAAATATGTAAATTTACATTGTTTTGTTTTGACTCCAATTCTTTTAGAAATTTCTAAAGTTATACCTATATCAATAAATAATATAGTGGGTGCAAAATGTATAACTGAAATTTTAGGCATAAATCTAGATAAAAGCAACAAGTGTAGAGAAAAATAAAAAGTGAACTAAATATGAAATAATAAATTTACCCATTTCTTTATTAAAACAAACCATTGAAATAATAGATCCATATTCTACTTCTATCTTTACAAAAGGTGCATATTTGAATTTATTTTTTTCTAACCCGTAAATGATGAAATATCAAAACTCAATATGACGCGAAACCCTATGGCACAAGCCTCAAACCCACACGCACAAGTAGATACGGAATCTAAAGATCTGATAAACCCACCTCCTATGGCACCCCAAACTTAGAGAAGCTGAAACACCAATGATCGAAGGTTTTAGATGAGAATCCGACAAACGGCACAACGAATAGTTGATAAGTTAGCCAAGATTCCTGGTGCAATTGATGAAAGCAAATCCTCACTCTCACTCAAAGCAATACACGCCAAAGGCATGAAAGAAATTATGAAAAGTTTGATTAAAAGCTGCCTCTTACAATTGTTTCTTATCCTTATATAGTAAGGAGAAAAACAAATAAAACCCTAAGACACTCTTCTTGGACCTGACTTAAACACATAAGGTCCAAGCCCAATCACACACTAAAATAACATATAAGTATTAAAACATAAGCCCAAAACATGGCCCAACACTCTAAAACTTAAAAGATAAAGTATGGCCAGAATACAAGCCCAAACAAAGCTAAAATAAAACAAGTGTTAAATAATAAAAATATAGCTAGCCCATCATAACAAAGCTGAATCTGCACAAAAGCCTTACTTGATTTTCACTTTAGGCTTCCATTTGTGTAGTTTTAGCCCATAGGTTTGATTAGGCTCCCTAAGCCTATGATTGCAAGTGTTGCACCAAATCTGTCCCATATGAGTTGAAGCACGCCCCAAATATATATGGATCATATGAATATGATTTTGAACTCCTTTTAGATCCATTTCAATGACATAAGTTTGCTCCACACCATTGTTAGAAATTTGCCCTATTGGATCCGTATCATTCTCTCCTTCTTTAGAAAAGATTCGTCCTAGAATCTTACTGATATTTATGTCATAAAGGGAAGCTTTAGGAACCCATGTATCTTCAAAGACCTCCTTTTGAATAGGTGGAAATAGGATAAAACTTTTGTCATGAATATTTTCATCAACAACCTGCACATCAAGAACAAATGAACTAGGCATAAAAATATTAGTCATAGAAAGATCTTGTGGATGTGACCCATTCTCCTCTACAACTTCCAAAACAGTCTCATTCCCCTCCTCCACCTCATCAATCACGTGCTCCCCATGTCCCTCATCATTCACAACCTCTTCTATAATAAGTTCATTGATGGAATTCTCAACAACAACTATATTAGATTCATGCATTACAACTTCCTCTTCAATTTCAACCTCTATGGAAGTTGAGATTGAAACTTTAGCCTCTTCTTTCTCCTTTTCTTTCTCCACCTTCCCTCCTTGAACTAGTCTTAATTCTTTTCCAGGCTGTTTACCCTCAAACTCACTCTTTTCTGTCATCTTTTCCGCAGAATTCAAGCTCTCACTCCCCTTTGTGGCCAAGGCTGAAGCCTCCCTCTCCCTCTCCAGCATCTTTATGTGATCAACATATACCTCTTGAGGTGATAAAGGAGCGAGTATAACCTTCTGTCCTTCATGAGTGAAGGAGTACTTGTTATTGAACCCATAATGTTGCACCTTTCTATCATGTTGCCACGGTCTTCCCAACAACATATGGCTTGCCTGTATAGGTACCACATCACATAAGATCTCATTCTTGTACCTACCAATAGAAAATGGTATAACTACCTAGCGTGTAACCCTAACCTCACCACAATCATTCAACCATTGCAATCTGTATGGCTTAGGGTGGTCAATAGAAGCCAAGCCCAAATTCTCCACCATATACACACTTGCCACATTTGTGCAACTACCTCCATCAATAATGAGAGTACACACTTTTCCATTAACCAAACACCTAGTGTGAAATATGTTTTCCCATTGTTCTAGGCTTTCTTTCTTAACCTGCATATTCAGACCACGCCTAGCAACAAGCATCTCATAATGTGCAGCAAGCAACACATTATTAACCACCACATCCGAATCATCACAGGCATTATTGCAATTAAGAGTTCTTTGAGGTATTCTTGTAGAAGTGGAAGCTTGTGAGACATTCAAACTCTCCATAGTTTCAGTTAACCTCTCAAGAGTCTTATTGAGCCTTTGCAACTCACCACTGACTGACTTCTTAAAGAACTTATAATCGTTACCCATATTCGATTCACTTCCATCAGTACGATCCACCACATTCTTGTCTTTACTCATCCTACCTTAAATCAACAAAGAACAAAAAGAACTAGCAAATATTGTGTTAAAAAAAGAAAGTACTCAAGTGTTTGCACTCTTACCATTCTTTTGCTGATTCTTCAATTGCACTTTAGAAACTAGGGTCAACCAACCAACCACAAGGTGCGTTTAATGAAACAAAGAAGAAAACCTAAAGAAAGAAGGAAGCGTGCAAAAACTAGAAAGAAGACACTGACAATTTGGAAAGTAACACATGAACTAGGTTTTGTGCTACTTGAAAAATATCACCTAGAGTATAGACACAAGCAAACAATACTCCAGCAATGTCAAGGAAGCAAAAGCAAGCTTAAACAAAAAAAAAGAAACTTAGAAATCAAATAAAAACGAACCTGGACAAAAAATATTGCATTTAATTCACTTCAACGCAAATTAAATATGGATCTACTTAAATCTACCCAAAAAGGAAAGTATCAAAACCCCACAAATAGAATCAGAAAAGAAAAATGCAAATTTCTCTCAGATCAGAAACATGGACGAAAATTCTGGTGTTAAAAGAAGGATTTCACATCAAATCAATTTAGATGCAATTGCCCTAAATGTGCACTTTAGGAAATAGGCAGAATTTCTTTTATCTCCTAATCTGGATTCGACCAAATTTAAAATTCAAAATTCAAATTGATTCCCATAAATTACTGCAATTAATTGAGATAGGTAAGGCAATATATATGAAAAAGGAAGCAAATCACAATTTCGGCCAGATCAAGGTAAATAAGGCAAAGGCGATTTTTTTTTTTTGGATTTCGATTTTTTTTTTATGATTAATAATCAAGAAGGTGCAGCCATGGACACACAAGCTTTCACCGAAAACAACAAGGAAGAAAATGAAAACTCAAAAAAATAACTCTAGATCCTGAGATAAATAAGAATTTACCTCACTTTGGCTTTGATACCAACTGACGCGGAACCCTATGGCTCAAGCCTCAAACCAACACGCACAAGTAGATATGGAATCCAAAGATTTGATAAACCCACCTCCTATGGCACCCCACACTTAGAGAAGCTGAAACACCAATGATCGAAGGATTTAGATGAGAATCTGACAAACGCCACAATGAATAGTTGATAAGTAAGCCAAGATTCCTGGTGCAATTGATGAAAGCAAATCCTCACTCTCACTCAAAGCAATACACGCCAAAGGCATGAGAAGAATTCTGAAATTTTGATTAAAAGCTGCCTCTTACAATTGTTTCTTATCCTTATATAGTAAGGAGAAAAACAAATAAAACCCTAAGACACTCTTCTTGGACCTGACTCAAACACATAGGGCCCAAGCCCAATCACACACTAAAATAACATATAAGTATTAAAATATATGCCCAAAACATGGCCCAACACTCTAAAACTTAAAAGATAAAGTATGGCCAGAATACAAGCCCAAACAAAGCTAAAATAAAATAAGTGTTAAATAATAAAAATATAGCAAGCCCATCATAACAAAGCTGAATCTTCACAAAAGCCTTACTTGATCTTCACTTTAGGCTTCCCTTTGTGTAGTTTTAGCCCATAGGTTTGATTAGGCTTCCTAAGCCTATGATTGCAAGTGTTGCACCAAATCTGTCCCATATGACTTGAAGCACGCCCCAAATATATATGGATCATATGAATATGATTTTGAACTCCTTTTAGATCCGTTTCAATGACATAAGTTTGCTCCACACCATTGTTAGAAATTTGCCCTATTGGATCCGTATCACAATAGTAAAAAAAAAGTATTAAGAATTTATGGGGTTATAAACAAAATAACATAAATTTGTATATGATTTTCATAATTTTTGAAGAAGAAGAGATAAAGCTAAAAACAAAAAAGACAATATACCAATAAAATTTTTGTGAATGGTATTCATGGTCAGCCAACTAATTAATTAAAATTTTAGAAATCTAAATCTAAAAGTAGAAAGCAAAATAGTATTGTGTAATAGACAGAGAGCATTGGCTTTATATACATGGTTGAGAACTATTCTGCATACAAAAAAAATATGTAAAATAAAAAATACTTACAAGGTAGCCGATGATTAATTTACAACTATTGCAATATTCTCTTCAGAGGAGAACAATTTTTATAATTTTTGCATCTATTTACTTTTTGATTAATTAGTTAGCTAGCATTTTTTCCAACATGAATCCCATGCACGTCCCACAGCTCTATTTTTTGTTTTTAGCTTTAGGTCTCTCCCTTGAATCTTTAACTTTGCTTTTTAATTGAAAAGGCTATGAAAATAAATATGCAATTTTACATTGTTTTGTTTTGACTCCAACCTATTTCAGTGTTGCTTTTCTTTTAGTAATTTCTAAAGTTATACCTATATCAATAAACAATATAGTTAGTGCAAAATTTATAACTGAAACTTTAGGTATAAATCTAAATAAAAGCAATGAATGTAGGGTAAAACAAAAAGTGAACTAAATATGAATTAATAAATTTATCCATTTATTTATAAAAATAAGCCATTGAAACAATAGATCCATATTCTACTGCTATCTTTATAAAATATGCATATTTGAATTCATTTTTTTCTAACCCTTAACCGATGAAATATCAAAAATAAATAGAAAAATAAAAGTATAAAAAATTTATAAGGGTTATAAACAAAATAACATAAATTTATATACGATTTTCATTATTTCTGAAGAAGAAGAGATAAAGCTAAAAATAAAAAAGAAAACATACCAATAAAATTTTTGTGAATGGAATTATGGTGAGCCAACTAATTAATCAAAATTTCAGAAATCTAAATCTAAAAGTAGAAAGCAAAAGAGCATTGTGCAATGGACAGACAACATTGCCTTTATATACATAGGTTGAGAATTGTTATACATATAAAAAAAATTAATGTTAAATAAAAAATACTTACAAGGTAGCCGATGATTAATTTACAACTATTGCAATATTCTCTTCAGAGGAGAACAGATTTTATAATTTTTGCATCTATTTAGTTTATTATTAATTAGTTAGCCAGCATTTTTTTTACCATAAATCTCATGCACGTTCCACAGCTCTCTTTTTTGTTTTTTTGCTTAAGGTTTCTCTCTTTAATTTTTAACTTGGTTTTTTAATCGAAAAGGTTATGAAAATAAATATGCAAATTTACATTGTTTAGTTTTGACTCCAATTCTTTTATTAATTTCTAAAGTTATACCTATATCAATAAATAATATAGTGGGTGCAAAATGTATAACTGAAATTTTAGGCATAAATCTAGATAAAAGCAACAAGTGTAGAGAAAAATAAAAAGTGAACTAAATATGAAATAATAAATTTACCCATTTCTTTATTAAAATAAACCATTGAAATAATAGATCCATATTCTACTGCTATCTTTACAAAAGGTGCATATTTGAATTTATTTTTTTTCTAACCCGTAACTGATGAAATATCAAAAATCAATTGTAAAAAAAAATATTAAGAATTTATAAGGGTTATAAACAAAATAACATAAATTTGTATATGATTTTCATAATTTTTGAAGAAGAGATAAAACTAAAAACAAAAAAAAAACAATATACCAATAAAATTTTTGTGAATGGTATTCATGGTCAGCCAATTAATTAATTAAAATTTCAGAAATCTAAATCTAAAAGTAGAAAGCAAAATAATATTGTGTAATAGACAGAGAGCATTGGCTTTATATACATGGTTGAGAACTGTTCTGTATACAAAAAATATATATGCAAAATAAAAAATACTTACAAGGTAGCCGATGATTAATTTATAACTATTGAAATATTCTCCTTAGAAGAGAATAAATTTTATAATTTTTACATCTATTTAGTTTTTGATTAATTAGTTAGCTAGCATTTTTTCCACTATGAATCCAATGCACGTCCCACAACTCCCTTTTTTGTTTTTAGCTTAGGTGTCTCCCTTGATTCTTTAACTTGGTTTTTTAATCGAAAAGGGTATGAAAATAAATATGCAAATTTACATTGTTTTGTTTTGACTCCAATTCTTTTAGTAATTTCTAAAGTTATACCTATATCAATAAACAATACAGTGGATGCAAAATCTATAACTGAGATAAATAAAAGCAATGAGTGTAGAGTAAAATAAAAAGTGAACTAAATATGAATTAATAAATTTACCAATTTCTTTATAAAAATAAGCCATTCAAACAATAGATCCATATTCTACTGCTATCTTTACAAAAGTTGTATATTTGAATTCATTTTTTTCTAACCCTTAACTGATGAAATATAAAAAATAAATAGGAAAATAAAAGTATTAAGAATTTATAAGGGTTATAAACAAAATAACATAAATTTGTATATGATTTTCATAATTTTTGAAGGAGAAGAGATAAAATTAAAAACAAAAAAGACAATATACCAATAAAATTTTAGTGAATGTGATTCATGGTGAGCTGAGCCAACTAATTAATCAAAATTTCAAAAATCTAAATCTAAAAGTAGAAAGCAAAATAGCATTGTGCAATGGACGGAGAGCATTATCTTTATATACATGGTTGAAAATTAATTTACATTCAAAAAAAATAAATGTAAAATAAAAAATATTTACAAGGTAACCGATGATTAATTTAATATTATTGCAATCTTCTCTTTAGAGGAGAACAAATTTTATGATATTTTAATCTCTTTACTTTTTGATTAATTAGTTAGCTAGCGTTTTTTGAACCATGAATCTCATGCACGTTCCACAGCTCTCTTTTTTGTTTTTAGCTTTAGGTTTCTTTCTTGAAACTTTAACTTACTTTTTTAATTGAAAGGCTATGAAAATAAATATGTAAATTTACATTGTTTTGTTTTGACTCCAATTCTTTTAGAAATTTCTAAAGTTATACCTATATTAATAAATAATATAGTGGGTGCAAAATGTATAACTGAAATTTTAGGCATAAATCTAGATAAAAGCAACAAGTGTAGAGAAAAATAAAAAGTGAACTAAATATGAAATAATAAATTTACCCATTTCTTTATTAAAACAAACCATTGAAATAATAGATCCATATTCTACTGCTATCTTTACAAAAGGTGCATATTTGAATTTATTTTTTTCTAACCCGTAAATGATGAAATATCAAAAATCAATAGTAAAAAAAAAGTATTAAGAATTTATAAGGGTTATAAACAAAATAACATAAATTTGTATATGATTTTCATAATTTTTGAAGAAGAAAAGATAAAGCTAAAAACAAAAAAGACAATATACCAATAAAATTTTTGTGAATGGTATTCATGGTCAGCCAACTAATTAATTAAAATTTCAGAAATCTAAATCTAAAAGTAGAAAGCAAAATAGTATTGTGTAATATAGACAGAGAGCATTGGCTTTATATACATGGTTGAGAACTATTCTGCATACAAAAAAATATGTAAAATAAAAAATACTTACAAGGTAGCTGATGATTAATTTACAACTATTGCAATATTCTCTTCAGAGGAGAATAATTTTTATAATTTTTGCATCTATTTACTTTTTGATTAATTAGTTAGCTAGCCTTTTTTCCAACATGAATCCCATGCACGTGCCACAGCTCTATTTTTTGTTTTTAGCTTTAGGTCTCTCCCTTGAATCTTTAACTTTGCTTTTTAATTGAAAAGGCTATGAAAATAAATATGTAATTTTATATTGTTTTGTTTTGACTCCAACCTGTTTCAGTGTTGCTTTTCTTTTAGTAATTTCTAAAGTTATACCTATATCAATAAACAATATAGTTGGTGCAAAATCTATAACTGAAACTTTAGGTATAAATCTAAATAAAAGCAATGAGTGTAGGGTAAAACAAAAAGTGAACTAAATATGAATTAATAAATTTATAGTTGGTGCAAAATCTATAACTGAAACTTTAGGTATAAATCTAAATAAAAGCAATGAGTGTAGGATAAAACAAAAAGTGAACTAAATATGAATTAATAAATTTATCCATTTATTTATAAAAATAAGCCATTGAAACAATAGATCCATATTCTACTGCTATCTTTATAAAATATGCATATTTGAATTCATTTTTTTCTAACCCTTAACTGATGAAATATCAAAAATAAATAGAAAAATAAAACTATTAAAAATTTATAAGGGTTATAAACAAAATAACATAAATTTATATACGATTTTCATTATTTCTGAAGAAGAAGAGATAATGCTAAAAATAAAAAAGAAAACATACCAATAAAATTTTTGTGAATGGAATTATGGTGAGCCAACTAATTAATCAAAATTTCAGAAATCTAAATCTAAAAGTAGAAAGCAAAATAGCATTGTGCAATGGACAGACAGCATTGGCTTTATATACATAGGTTGAGAATTGTTATACATATTGATGATCTGAGATGCAGAGAAATAAGGTTTTTACAATTGGCTCTGTAAAACTTAGAAAAAGCTTAAACCTAGAAGAGAGTATTTCTCCTTTTATAGGTTTCCTTTTGTCTGCTAGTGACGTGCCAATAGAACGAGTATCAGTAGACCACCTGTCCGTGCTACGCTGATACGAACGTACGAGGGAATCAAATCTCTGCCCCATGCATAACGGCCTCTGATTCTCTCAGGGCGCGGGTAGGCGGGTCTGCAAAATGGATGGATGGGTCCTCTTTCGGGTTCTGGGCTGGACCGGAGAGTAGGGACAAAGCAGGGCCTAAATGGGATCGGTCCAAGGTGTAGAGAAGACGAGGCCGGCCTGGTGGAGAGAGCTAGATAAACCCGGTCGTGAGGCTTAATGGACTAGACCCAGTTGGCGTGAGTGGCTTGAGGATCTCTAAGTAATGGGCTATTTTCATGGGCCTGGCCCTAGACGGGGATGAGGTGAACTCAGAGGTCATCACATATAAAAAAAATAAATGTAAAATAAAAAATACTTACAAGGTAGCCGATGATTAATTTACAACTATTGTAATATTCTTTTCAGAGGAGAACATATTTTATAATTTTTGCATCTATTTAGTTTTTGATTAATTAGTTAGCCAGCATTTTTTTTACCATAAATCTCATGCACGTTCCACAGCTATCTTTTTTGTTTTTTTTGCTTAAGGTTTCTCTCTTTAATTTTTAACTTGATTTTTTAATCGAAAAGGTTATGAAAATAAATATGCAAATTTATATTGTTTAGTTTTGACTCAAATTCTTTTATTAATTTCTAAAGTTATACCTATATCAATAAACAAAATAATAGGTGTAAAATCTATAACTAAAACTTTAGGTATAAATCTAGATAAAAACAATGAGTGTAGAGAAAAATAAAAACTGAACTAAATATGAAATAATAAATTTACCCATTTCTTTATAAAAATAAACAATTGAAATAATAGATCCATATTCTACTGCTATCTTTACGAAAATTGCATATTTGAATTCATTTTTTTCTTCTAACCCTTGACTGATTAAATATCAAAAATAAAAAGGAAAATAAAAGTATTAAGAATTTATAAGGGTTATAAACAAAATAACATAAATTTGTATATGATTTTCATAATTTTTGAAGAAAAGAGATAAAACTAAAAAACAAAAAGGACAATATACCAATAAAATTTTAGTGAATGGTATTCATGGTGAGCCAACTAATTAATTAAAATTTTAGAAATCTAAATGTAAAAGTAGAAAGCAAAATAGCATTGTGGAATGGACGGAGAACATTGGCTTTATATACATGGTAAGAATTGTTCTAATACAAAAAAATATATATGTAAAATAAAAAATACATACATGGTAGCCGATGATTAATTTACCAATATTGCAATCTTCTCTTCAGAGGAGAATAAATTTTATAATTTTTGCATCTCTTTACTTTTTAATTAATTAGTTAGCTAGTATTTTTTCTACGATTAATCCTATGCACGTCTCACAGCTCTCTTTTTTGTTTTTAGATTTAGGTCTCTAACTTGAATTTTTAACTTGATTTTTTAATCGAAAAGGCTATTAAAATAAATATGCAAATTTACATTGTTTTGTTTTGACTCCAATTCTTTTAGTAATTTCTAAAGTTATACCTATATCAATATACAATACAAAGCAATGAGTGTAGGGACAAATAAAAAGTACCCATTTCTTTATAAAAATAAACCATTGAAACAATAGATCCATATTCTACTGCTATCTTTACAAAATGTGCATATTTGAATTCATTTTTTTCTAACCCTTAACGGATGAAATATACAAAATAAATAGGAAAATAAAAGTATTCATAATTTATAAGGGTTATAAACAAAATAACATAAATTTGTATATAAGTTTCATAATTTTTTAAGAAGAAGAGATAAAGCTAAAAACAAAAAATACAATAAACCAATAAAATTTTAGTGAATGGGATTCATAGTCAGCCAACTAATTAATCAAAATTTCAGAAATCTAAATCTAAAAGTAGAAAGCAAAATAGCATTGTGGAATAGACGGAGAGCATTGGTTTTATAAACATGGTTGAGAATTGTTCTACATACAAAAAAAAATATAAAATGAAAAATACTTACATGGTAGCCAATGATTAATTTACCACTATTGCAATATTCTCTTCAGAGGAGAACAAATTTTATAATTTTTGCATCTCTCTACTTTTTAATTAATTAGTTAGCTAGCATTTTTTTGACCACTAATCCTATGCACGTCTTACATCTCTCTTTTTTGTTTTTAGCTTTAGGTCTCTCTCTTGAATTTTTAACTTGATTTTTTAATCGAAAAAGGCTATGAAAATAAATATGTAAATTTATATTGTTTTGTTTTCACTCTAATTCCTTTAGTAATTTCTAAAGTTATACCTATATCAATAAACAATACGGCGGCTGCAAAATCTATAACTGAAACTTTAGGTATAAATATAGATAAAAGCAATGAGTGTGGGAAAATAAAAAGTGAACTAAATATGAATTAATAAATTTACCCATTTCTTTATAAAAATAAGCCATTGAAACAATAGATCCATATTCTACTGCTATCTTAACAAAAGGTGCATATTTTAATTCATTTTTTTCTAACCCTTAACTGTTGAAATATCAATAATAAATAGGAAAATAAAAGTATTAAGAATTTATAAGGGTTATAAACAAAATAACTTAAATTTGTATATGATTTTCATGATTTTTGAATAAGAAGAGATAAAGCTAAAAACAAAAAAGACAACATACTAATAAAATTTTTGTGAATGGTATTCATTGTGAGCCAACTAATTAATCAAAATTTCAGAAATCTAAATCTAAAAGTAGAAAGCAAAATAGAATTATGGAATGGACGGAGAGCATTGGCTTTATATACATGGTTGAGAAATGTTCTACATACAAAAAAAATAAATGTAAAATAAAAAAAACTTACAAGGTAGCCGATGATTAATTTACAAGTATTGCAATCTTCTCTTCAGAAAAGAACAAATTTTATAATTTTTGCATCTATTTACTTTTTGATTAATTAGTTAGCTAGCGTTTTTTCCACCATTAATCCCATTCACGTCACACAGCTCTCTTTTTTTTTTTTTGCTTTAGGTTTTTCTCTTGAATTTTTAACTTGATTTTTTAATCGAAAATGCTATGAAAATAAATATGCAAATTTACATTGTTTTGTTTTGACTCCAATTCTTTTATTAATTTCTAAAGTTATACCTATATCAATAAACAATACAATAGGTGCAAAATCTATAACTGAAACTTTAGGTATAAATCTATATAAAAACAATGAGTATAGGGAAAAATAAAAAGTAAACTAAATATTAATTAATAAATTTACCCATTTCTTTATAAAAATAAGCTATTGAAATAATAGATCCATATTCTACTGCTATCCTTACAAAAGGTGCATATTTGAATATTTTTTTTCTAACCCTTAACTAATAAAATATTAAAAAAAATAGGAAAAGAAAAGTATTAAGAATCTATAAGGGTTATAAACAAAATAACATAAATTTGTATATGATTTTCATAAATTTTGAAGAAGAAGAGATAAAACTAAAAACAAAAAAAAAATATACCAATAAAAGTTTAGTGAATGTGATTCATGGTGAGCCAACTAATTAATAAAAATTTCAGAAATCTAAATCTAAAAGTAGAAAGCAAAATAGCATTGTGCAATGGACGAAGAGCATTGGCTTTATATACATGTTGAAAATTATTCTACATACAAAAAAATAAATGTAAAATAAAAAATACTTACAAAATAACCGGTGATTAATTTAATATTATTGCAATCTTCCCTTTAGAGGAGAACAAATTTTATAATTTTTGAATCTCTTTACTTTTTGATTAATTAGTTAGCTAGCGTTTTTTCAACCATGAATCCCATGCACGTTCCACATTTCTCTTTTTTGTTTATAACTTTAGGTTTCTCTATTGAAACTTTAACTTTGTTTTTTAATTGAAAAGGCTATGAAAATAAATATGCAAATTTACATTGTTTTGTTTTGACTCCAATTCATTTAATAATTTCTAAAGTTATACCTATATCAATAAACAATATAGTAGTTGCAAAATATATAACTGAAACTTTAGGTATAAATCTAGATAAAAATAATGAGTGTAGAGAAAAATAAAAAGTGAACTAAATATGAAATAATAAATTTACCAATTTCTTTATTGAAATAAACCATTGAAAAATTAGATCCATTTTCTACTGCTATCTTTACGAAAGCTGCATATTTTAATTCATTTTTGTCTAACCCTTAACTAATAAAATATCAAAAATATATTTTACAACTATTGCAATATTTTCTTTAGAGGAGAATAAATTTTATAATTTTTTCATCTATTTACTTTTTGATTAATTAGCTAGCTAACGTTTTTTCCAACATGAATCCTTTGCACGCCCCACAGCTCTATTTTTTGTTTTTAGCTTTAGGTCTCTCTGGAATCTTTAACTTGGCTTTTTAATCGAAAAGGCTCTGAAAATAATTATGGAAATTTACATTGTTTTGTTTTGACTCCAACCCTATTTCAGTGTTCTGCTTTTCTTTTAGTAATTTCTAAACTTATACCTATATCAATAAACAATATATCGGTTGCAAAATCTATAACTGAAACTTTAGGTATAAATCTAAATAAAAGCAATGAGTGTAGAGTAAAATAAAAAGTGAACTAAATATGAATTAATAAATTTACTAATTTCTTTATAAAAATAATCCACAATATATCCATATTCTACTGCTATCTTTGCAAAAGGTGCATATTTGAATTCATTTTTTTCTAACCCTTAACTGATAAAATATCAAAAATAAATAGGAAAATAAAAGTATTAAGAATTTATAAAGGTTATAAACAAAATAACATAAATTTTTATATTATTTTCATAATTTTTGAAGAAGAAGAGATAAAACTAAAAACAAAAAAGACAATATACCAATAAAATTTTAGTGAATGTAATTCATGGTGAGCCAACTAATTAATCAAAATTTCAGAAATATAAATCTAAAAGTAGAAAGCAAAATAGCATTATGCAATGGATGAAGAGCATTGGCTTTATATACATTGTTGAAAATTATTCTACATACAAAAAAAAAATAAATGTAAAATAAAAAATACTTACAAGCTAACCAATGATTAATTTAATATTTTTGCAATCTTCGCTTTAGAGGAGAACAAATTTTATAATTTTTGAATTTGTTTACTTTTTGATTAGATTGTTAGCTAGCGTTTTTTCAATTGAAAAGGCTATGAAAATAAATATGCAAATTTATATTGTTTTGTTTTGACTCCAATTCTTTTAGTAATTTCTAAAGTTATACCTATATCAATATACAATACAGTGGGTGCAAAATCTATAACTGAAACTTTAGGTATAAAGCTAGATAAAAGCAATGAGTGTAGAGAAAAATAATAAGTGAACTGAATATGAAATAATAAATTCACCTATTTCTTTATTAAAATAAACTATTGAAACAATAGATTCATATTCTACTGCTATATTTACAAAAGGTGCATATTGGAATTCATTTTTTTCTAACTCTTAACTCATGAAATATCAAAAATAAATAGTAAAATAAAAGTATTAAGAAATTATAAGGGTTATAAACAAAATAACATAAATTTGTATATAATTTTCATAATTTTTGAAGAAGAAGAGATAAAACTTAAAACAAAGACAACATACCAATAAAGATTTTGTCAATGGTATTCATGGTGAGCCAGCTAATTAATTAAAATTTCTGAAATCTAAATCAAAAAGTGGAAAGCAAAATAGCATTGTGAAATTGACGGAGAACATTGGCTTTATATACATGGTTGAGAATTGTTCTGCATACAAAAAATAAATGTAAAATAAAAAATATTTACAAGGTAGCCGATAATTAATTTACAACTATTGCAATCTTCTCTTCAGAGGAGAATAAATTTTATAATTTTTGCGTCTATTTACTTTTTGTTTAATTAGTTAGCCAACGTTTTTTCCACCATGAATCCCATACACGTTCCACAACTCTCTTTTTTATTTTTAGCTTTAGGTCTCTTCCTTGAATCTTTAACTTGGTTTTTTAATGGAAAAGGCTATGAAAATAAATATGCAAATTTACATTGTTTTGTTTTGACTCCAACTCTGTTTTAGTGTTGTGCTTTTCTTTTAGTAATTTCTAAACTTATACCTATATCAATAAAAATATAGTGGGTGCAAAATCTGTAACTGAAACTTTAGTTATAAATCTAAATAAAAGCAATGAATGTAGGGTAAAATAAAAAGTGGACTAAATATGAATTAATAAATTTACCCATTACTTTATAAAAATAAGCCATTGAAACAATAGATCCATATTCTACTGCTATCTTTACAAAAGTTGCATATTTGAATTCATTTTTTTCTAACCCTTAACTGATGAAATATCAAAAATAAATAAGAAAATAAAAGTATTAAGAAGTTATAAGGGTTATAAAGAAAATAACATAAATTTGTATATGATTTTCATAATTTTTGAAGAAGAAGAGATAAAGTTAAAAACAAAAAAGACAATATACCAATAAAATTTTAATGAATGTGATTCATGGTTATCCAACTAATTAATCAAAATTTCAGAAATCTAAATCTAAAAGAAGAAAGCAAAATAGCATTGTAGCGTGGACGGACAACATTGGCTTTATATACATGGTTGAGAATTGTTTTACATACAAAAAAAATAAATGTCAAATAAAAAAAAAAACTTATAAGGTAGCTGAAGATAAACTTACAAGTATTGCAATCTTTTCTTCAGAAAAGAACAAATTTTATAATTTTTGCATCTCTTTACTTTTTGATTAATTAGTTAGCTACCATTTTTTCCACCATAAATCCCATGCACATCTCACAGCTCTCTTTTTTGTTTTTAGCTTTAGGTTTCTCCGTTGAATCTTTAACTTAGATTTTTTTGATCGAAAAGGCTATGAAAATAAATATGCAAATTTATATTGTTTTGTTTTGACTCCAATTCTTTTAGTAATTTATAAAGTTATCTCTATATCAATAAACAATACAGTGGGTGCAAAATCTATAACTGAAACTTTAGGTATAAATCTAGATAAAAGCAATGAGTGTAGGGAAAAATAAAAAGTGAACTAAATATGAATTAATAAATTTACCCATTTCTTTATAAAAATAAACCATTAAAATAATAGATCCATATTCTACTGCTATCTTAAAAAAAAGGTGCATATTTGAATTCATTTTTTTTAACCCTTAACTCATGAAATATTAAAAATAAATAGAAAAATAAAAGTATTAAGAATTTATAAGTGTTACAAACAAAATAACATAAATTTGTATATGATTTTCATAATTTTTGAAGAAGAAGAGATAAAGCTAAAACGAAAAAAGATAACATACTAATAGAATTTTTGTGAATGGAATTCATGGTGAACCAACTAATTAATCAAAATTTCAGAAATCTAAATCTAAATGTAGAAAGCAAAAGAGTATTGTGCAATGGGAGAGCATTGACTTTATATACAAAGTTGAGAATTGTTTTACATACACAAAAAAAATAAATGTAAAATAAAAAATACTTACAAGGTAGACGATTATTAATTTACCACTATTGTAATATTCTCTTCGGAGGAGAACAAATTTTATAATTTTTGCATCTCTTTACTTTTTGATTTATTAGTTAGCTAGCATTTTTTCCAACATGAATCTGATGCACGTCCTACAGCTCTCTTTTTTGTTTTTAGCTTTAGGTCTCTCTCTTGAATCTTTATCTTGGTTTTTTATTCGAAAAGGCTATGAAAATAAATATGCAAATTTATATTATTTTGTTTTGACTCCAATTCTTTTAGTAATTTTTAAAGTTATACCTATATCAATAAACAATACAGTGGGTGCAAAATCTATAACTGAAACTTTAGGTATAAATCTAGATAAAAGCAGTGAGCGTAGGGAAAAATAAAAAGTGAACTAAATATGAATTAATAAATTTACCTATTTCTTTATAAAAATAAGCCATTTAAACAATAGATTCATATTCTACTGCTATCTTTACAAAAGGTGGATATTTGAAGTCATTTTTTTCTAACCCTTAACTGATGAAATATCAAAAAACAAAAAAAAGAAAACAAAAGTTTTAAGAATTTATAAGGGTTATAAATAAAATAACATAAATTTGTATATAATTTTCATATTTTTTGAAGAAGAACAGATAAAGCTAAAACCAAAAAAGATAACATACTAATAAAAGTTTTGTGAATGGGATTCATGGTGAGCCAACTAATTAATCAAAATTTCAGAAATCTAAATCTAAAAGTAGAAAGCAAAAGAGCATTGTGCAATGGACAAAGAGTATTGACTTTTTATGCATGGTCGAGAATTATTTTACATACAAAAAAATAAATGTAAAATAAAAAATACTTACAAGGTAGCCGATGATTAATTTACAATTATTGCAATCTTCTCTTCAGAAAAGAACAAATTTTATAATTTTTGCATCTCTTTACCTTTTGATTAATTAGTTAGCTAGCGTTTTTTCTACCATAAATCCCATGCATGTCCCACAGCTCTCTTTTTTGTTTTTAGCTTTAGGTTTCTCCCTTGAATCTTTAACTTAGATTTTTTGATCGAAAAGGCTATGAAAATAAATATGCAAATTTATATTGTTTTGTTTTGACTCCAATTCTTTTAGTAATTTTTAAAGTTATACCTATATCAATAAACAATACAGTAGGTGCAAAATCTATAACTGAAACTTTAGGTATAAATCTAGATAAAAGCAATGAGTGTAGGAAAAAATAAAAAGTGAACTAAATATGAATTAATAAATTTGCCCATTTCTTTATAAAAATAAGCCATTAAAATAATAGATCCATATTCTACTGCTATCTTTAAAAAAGGTGCATATTTAAATTCATTTTTTTCTAACCCTTAACTGATGAAATATTAAAAATAAATAGAGAAATAAAAGTATTAAGAATTTATAAGAGTTACAAACAAAATAACATAAATTTGTATATGATTTTCATAATTTTTGAAGAAGAAGATAAAACTAAAACCAAAAAAGATAATATACTAATAAAATTTTTGTGAATGAGATTCATGGTGAGCCAACTAATTAATCAAATTTTCAGATATCTAAATCTAAATGTAGAAAGCAAGAGAGTATTGTGGAATGGGAGAGCATTGGCTTTATATACAAAGTTGAGAATTGTTTTACATACAAAAAAAATAAATGTAAAATAAAAAATATATTTACAAGGTAGCCGATGATTAATTTACAACTATTGCAATCTTCTCCTCAGAGGAGAACAAATTTTATAGTTTTTACATCTCTTTACTTTTTGATTAATTAGTTAGCTAGCGTTTTTTCCACCATGAATCTCATGCACGTCCCACAGCTCTCTTTTTTGATTTTAGCTTTAGGTCGAATCTTTAACTTAGTTTTTTAATAAAAAAGGCTATGAAAATAAATATGCAAATTTACATTGTTTTGTTTTGACTCCAATTCTTTTAGTAATTTCTAAAGTTATACTTGTATCAATAAACAATACTGTGGGTGCAAAATTTATAACTGAAACTTTAGGTATAAATCTAGATAAAAGCAATGAGTGTAGGGAAAAATAAAAAGTGAACTAAATATGAATTAATAAATTTACCTATTTGTTTATAAAAATAAGCCATTGAAACAATAGATTGATATTCTACTGCTATTTTTACAAAATGTGTATATTTGAATTCATTTTTTCCTAGCCATTAATGATGAAATATAAAAAAAAATAGGAAAATAAAAGTATTAAGAATTTATAAGGGTTATAAACAAAATAACATAAATTTGTATATGATTTTCATAATTTTTGAAGAAGAATAGATAAAACTAAAAACAAAAAAGACAACATACCAATAAAATTTTTGTGAATGGGATTCATGGTGAGCCAACTTATTAATAAAAATTTCAGAAATCTAAATCTAAAAGTAGAAGTTAAAGAGCATTGTGTAATGGACGGAGAGCATTGGCTTTATATACATAGTTGAGAATTGTTGTACATACAAAATAGATAATTGTAAAATAAAAAATAATAATAATAAAAAAATCAGAAGCCGAAGACTTAAAATTGCAGGGTTTTGATTCAATAGAGAGCAACTTAAAAAGAAAAGGATACAAAATCCTTAAAGTGTCGACCATCGTAGAAAGCGAAGAAAACTAATGTAATTGCAATTACAGGTGCATTAGGCTACAGAGCACTTAGCTTTCAAAGCTTAAGAAAGCAAACACAAAAATTGACGTATATATAGCCGCTTTGGAGTGATCATATTGGAACTCCTTACAAGGAAGTCTCTAGGAGAAGCAATGAATGGTGTGGATTTGCCTTGATGGGTTGCTTCTATTGTTAAAGAGGAGTGGACTAATGAAGTTTTTGATTTGGAATTAATGAAGGATGCATCTATATTCGGTAATGAATTGCTCAATAAATTGAAACTAGCTTTGCATGGTGTTGATACTTCACCCTTTGCACGGCTTGAGGTTCAACAAGTCCTTCAGCAATTAGAAGAGATTAGACCAGATGCTGCTGCTGCTGCCAGTTCCGAGCATTCTGGAGATGTTGCAGGAGTTCCCTCAGTGAGTGATTAAGGAAGCAATTCTAAGAAGATATATAGTAGTAGAGTATAATTCTTTAATTCTTAAGTATTGGTTTTGAGTAATAATTTCTATGTCTATAAATACAAGATTGTTTGAACCTATTTAAGGATATTAATATTTTTTTCAACAATAATAAGATTAATTTTTGAATTTATTTCAAGGAATCCACCATAATTGATGGTTATAATAAAACAGCTGTATTATAAAGTTTTTCTATTATGAGTTGATAATTTTTCAAACACTAAGGGTTACTGGATTGTTTGAGAGGTCGCCAGAAGCCTTTGATTATACGAGCAAAAGGATCATCCTTTATTATTTTCTTCAGAATCCACAAACTTTCCTACAGGTCGTCTTTTTGCAACATAGAATTTGAGTCGCAATCTTATTGTTGTCCAAACTCATAATGGATATAACAGACGGCTGGTCCAACCATAAAACGTAAATATAATCATTTGCTTAGTAATATTATATCACAATTATCGACGATAACAATATTAAATAGTAATAACCATAAAAATTAGCTATGAAACATATTGTATCGAAAGTAAAATCTCTCTCACACATTCATGGAAGAACTCAAGAATGCCACCTCTCATAGTGATGACCGCTGGATTTCACTACCCCGGTCTGAGGCCTGACCTATGACGACAGCCCTTTACCTGAAGGCTTTTAAGCCCCCCGCATGAATTAGGTCCAGCCCACTCGGCCTTAAGACCACACCCCTTCTTAAACCTCTCAAATCGGGCCAGCCCAATCTTTTCGGCCCTCAGCTCAGACCTTCCTTGGGCTTCAGTCCTAATCTCACCTTCCAGCCCGATCCGGAGGAGAAAAGGTGGCCAGCCCATTCACCTTGTGGGTCCATCCGCATGCGTACCAAGGAGAATTAAATGGCCGTTACGCATGAAGCAGAGATCTGATATTCTCGTACGTTCGTATCAGTATGGCAGAGACAGGTAGCCCAATGGCAGTGAGGCCGTTACATGCCACTGACAGATAAAGGAAAAGAATAAAAGGGGGGGGGAACATTCTCTCCTCTAGGATCAAGCTTACACAACCCTTGTAAAACCCTATTTTCTGGATCTCAGATCATCAATTAGCGCCGTCTGTGGAAACGAAGGAACGTAAAAGAAAACCTATTACTATACCCATCATGAATGACACGCCTATCAAATTGCCATGGTCTACCCAACAAAATATATCCAGCCTGCATGAGTACAATATCACAAGTAACCTCATCTACATACTTGCCAATAGAAAATGACACTTTACATTGCTTGGTTACCTTTGTCTCGCCACTATCATTCAACTACTGAAGTCTGTAAGGATTAGGGTGTTTAATAGTTTCTAGTCCTAATTTATCAACTAAAATAGTACTAGCACAATTAACTTGACTACCCGAATCTATTATCATGCAACAGACTTTACCACCTATCAAACAACGAGTGTGAAAGATGTTTTCACGCTGTTCAAGCCCCTCTTCTTTAATAGAAACATTTAAAGTACGCAATATGACCAAGGACTCTCCCTGAACATGATACTCTTCTATCTCTACATTAGAACAATCTTCTAAAGGTGGTATTTCATCAGAATCAGAATCAGTTTCGGAGACTATCTCATCTCCCCTCACTATCATGGCACGTTTATTAACACACTCATTGGCATAATGCCCACGCCCTTTACATTTAAAGCATTGAATATCTCTAGTCCTATTAGATTTAGGGGCTGATTCATTTTTACCATGAGAGTTGGATGTTTCTTTGGAAGGTAACATGCCTTTTTGAGTTGAAGACTTATCAAACCTTTTAGGATCAGTCTTGGTGTTCTATTTGGAACCCCATTTGCTGTTGGAGTTTTGAGCAGCCCTGTTACTCCCCCATCTATTTCGGCCTATTTGTCTTTCCACCTTAATGGCAATGTTCACCAAATCTTCCAAATCAACATATGGTTGCAAATCAACCACATCAGCAATCTCCTTGTTTAGACCACCAAAGAAACGAGCCATGGTCTGGTCTTCCTCCTCCACTATGTTTGCTTTGATCAGGAGCAACTTCATCTCCTTATGATACTCATCAACAGATTTTGATCCTTGGGTTAATCTTTGCAACTGATGATGGAGATCTCTATGGTAATAAGTAGGCACATATTTCTTCCTCATGATTCGCTTCATCCCTTCCCAACTAGCAATGGGTAACTCTCCATTCCTTCTCCTAGATTTCACAAGCTCATCCCACCATATTAGTGCATAGTCTGAAAACTCAAGGGCAACAAGTTTTGCCTTCTTATCGTCGGAATAGCTTTGACAGTTAAAAACCATCTCCACTTTACGCTCCCACTCTAAATAGGCATCAACATCAGCCTTACCATTGAAGCTTGGAATCTTCATCTTTATGGAGTTCATATTGTTATCTACATAGGGTACACGATCATTGAACCTTCTGGCTCGGAAAGGGGCTGATTGTGCCACATTTTCCTCTTCATAGGATGGATCGTGTGTATCACGATCCCTTGATTGGACTTGCCCTTTGAAGATCTAAGGTTGTCCTCAAGGTTATCCATTCTCAAATTTAGCTTCTGAAAGCTATCCATGAAAGCTTTATACATATCTTTAAGATCAAACGTAGGGTCAGAAGTATCACCATTGTTAGAAATTTACCCTATTGGATCCGTATCATTCTCTCCTTCTTTAGAAAAGATTGGTCCTCGAATCTTGCTGATATTTATGTTAAAAAGGGAAGCTTTAGGAACCCATGTATCTTCAAAAACCTCCTTATGAATAGGTGGAAATAGGATAAAACTTTCGTAATGAATGTTTTCATCAACAACCTGCACATCAAGAACAAATGAACTAGACATAAAAATATTAATCATAGAAAGATCTTGTGGATGTGACCCATTCTCCTCTACAACTTCCAAAACAGTCTCATTCGCCTCCTCCACCTCATCAATCACGTGCTCCCCATGTCCCTCATCATTCACAACCTCTTCTATAAGTTCATTGATAGAATTCTCAACAACTACATTAGATTCATGCATTACAACTTCCTCTTCAATTTCAATCTCTATGGAAGTTGAGATTGGAACTTTAGCCTCTTCTTTCTCCTTTTCTTTCTCCACCTTCCCTCCTTGAACTAGTCTTGATTCTTTTCCAGCCTCTTTACCCTCAAACTCACTCTTTTCTCTCATCTTTTTTGCAAAATTCAAGCTCTCACTCCCCTTTGTGGCCAAGGCCAAGGCCGAAGCCTCCCTCTCCCTCTCCAGCATCTTTATTTGATCAACATATACCTCTTGAGGTGATAAAGAAGCGAGTATAACTTTCTGTCCTTCATGAGTGAAGGAGTACTAGTTATTGAACCCATCATATTGCACCTTTCTATCATGTTGCCACGGTCTACCCAACAACATATGGCTTGCCTGCATAGGTACCACATCACATAAGATCTCATCCTTATACCTACCAATAGAAAATTGTATAACCACCTGGCGTGTAACCTTAACCTCTCCACAATCATTCAACCATTGCAATCTATATGGCTTAGGGTGTTTAATAGAAGCCAAGCCTAATTTTTCCACCATATACACACTAGCCACATTTGTGCAACTACCTCCATTAATAATGAGAGTACACACTTTTCCATTAACCAAACACCTAGTGTGAAATATGTTTTCCCGTTGTTCTAGGCTTTCTTCCTTAACCTGCATATTCAAAGCACGCCTAGCAACAAGCATCTCACAATGTACAGCAAGCAACACATTATTAACCAACACATCCGAATCATCACAGTCATTATTGCAATTAGGAGTTTTTTGAGGTATTCTTATAGAAGTGGAAGCTTGTGAGACATTCAAACTCTCCATAGTTTCAGTCAACCTCTCAAGAGTCTTATTGAGCCTTTGTAACTCACCACTGACTGACTTCTTAAAGAGCTTATAATCGTTACCCATATTCCATTCACTTCCATCAGTACGATCCACCACATTATCTTTACTCATCCTACATTAAATCAACAAAGAACAAAAAGAACTAGCAAATATTGTGTTAAAAAAAAGTACTCAAGTGTTTGCACTCTTACCATTCTTTTGCTGATTCTTCAATTGCACTTCAGAAACTAAGGTCAACCAACCAGCCATAAGGTGCGTTTAATGAAACAAAGAAGAAAACCTAAAGAAAGAAGGAAGCGCGCAAAAAACCTAGAAAGAAAACATTGACAATTTGGAAAGTAACACATGAACTAGGTTTTGTGCTACTTGAAAAATATCACCTAGAGTATAGACACAAGCAAACAATACTCCAGCAATGTAAAGGAAGCAAAAACAAGCTTAAACCAAAAAAAGAAACTTAGAAATCAAATAAAAACGAACCTGGACAAAAAAAATTTGCATTTAATTCACTTCAACGCAAATTAAATATGGATCTACTTAAATCTATCCAAAAAGGAAAGTATCAAAACCCCACAAATAGAATCAGAAAAGAAAAATATAAATTTCACTCAGATCAGAAATATGGACGAAAATTCTAGTGTTAAAAGAAGGATTTGACATCAAATCAATTTAGATGCAATTGCCCTAAATGTGCACTTTAGGAAATAGGCAGAATTTCTTTTATCTCCTAATCTGGATTCGACCAAATTCAAAATTCAAAATTCAAAATTCAAATTAATTCCCATAAATTACTGCAATTAATTGAGATAGGTAAGACAATATAGATGAAAAAGGAAGCATATCACAATTTCGGCCAGATCAAGGTAATAAGGCAAAGGCGATTTTTTTTTTTGATGATTAATAATCAAGAAGGTGCAGCCATGGACACACAAGCTTTCACCGAAAACAACAAGGAAGAAAATAAAAACTCAAAAACCCTAGATCTTAAAATAAATCAGAATTTACCTCACTTTGGCTCTGATATCAATTGACGCGGAACCCTATGGCACAAGCCTCAAACCCACACACACAAGTAGATATGGAATCCAAAGATTTGATAAACCCACTTCCTATGGCACCCCACACTTAGAGAAGCTGAAACACCAATGATCGAAGGATTTAGATGAGAATCTGACAAACGCCACAACGAATAGTTGATAAGTAAGCCAAGATTCCTGGTGCAATTGATGAAAGCAAATCCTCACTCTCACTCAAAGCAATACACGCCAAAGGCATGAGAAGAATTCTGAAATTTTGATTAAAAGCTGCCTCTTACAATTGTTTCTTATCCTTATATAGTAAGGAGAAAAACAAATAAAACCCTAAGACACTCTTCTTGGACCTGACTTAAACACATAAGGCCCAAGCCTAATCACACACTAAAATAACACATAAGTATTAAAACATAAGCCCAAAACATGGCCCAACACTCTAAAACTTAAAAGATAAAGTATGACCAGAATACAAGCCCAAACAAAGCTAAAATAAAACAAGTGTTAAATAATAAAAATATAGCAAGCCCATCATAACAAAGCTGAATCTTCACAAAAGTCTTACTTGATCTTCACTTTAGGCTTCCCTTTATGTAGTTTTAGTCCATAGGTTTGATTAGGCTCCCTAAGCCTATGATTGCAAGTGTTGCACCAAATCTGTCCCATATGAGTTGAAGCACGCCCCAAATATATATGGATCATATGAAAATGATTTTGAACTTCTTTTAGATCCATTTAAATGACATAAGTTTACTCCACACCATTGTTAGAAATTTGCCCTATTGGATCCGTATCACTGGGGTTCCGTATCATGGATGCACGAGGGGATGGACCATATCAAGTGCTGAAACGGATCAATGACAACGCATATATAATTGATCTGCGAGGTGAGTTTGGTGTAAGTGCTACCTTTAATGTTTCTGATTTGTCTCCTTTTGATTTTAGTACAGATTCGAGGACGAATCCTTTTCAAGAGGGAGGAGATGATGTAAGCACAATCAACAACACCAAAAATTATGAGCTAGCATTGCCTCAAGGACCAATTACGAGGTTGAGATCCAAGAGGTTGAAGGAAGCACTTCAAGGATTCATGAAGGAATATATTAAAGCTTTGCAAGTTCATTTTGAAGTTGAAGTACAATTTGGTCATTCCAAGTCAATTAGGCCGAATGTGTCCTTATTGACAATTCAAATTTTGTATTTATAGTGGGTAGTTAATTAGTAGTGGGTAGTTATTTAGCAGTTGGTAGTTAACTAGTAGTGGATAGTTATCCAGTAATGGATAGTGGTATAGATCATGAATCCATGCAGAGTAATGGGTAGTAGTATAGATCATGGGTCCATACATAGTAGTGGGAAGGGGCAAAGATCATGGGTCTTTATTTAGGTTATATTAAGCATCTCTTTTTCCATATTGTGGACAGATTATCAATTATTCAATACAATTGCTTTATGCGATTCTTCTTTGAGAGCTTAAGAGAGATCTTGGTTCTTAACATTGCATCACGAATAAGGTTTGATACTAACTTGTATGTTTCTTATTCTTGCTGCTTTTAAAATCAATCAGTTATAAGTATTCTTAATTGCATGTTAATTAAGGGTGTGTTAGATTGGGGAATTATTTTCTGAACTAAGTTCTTTTTACTAGGGTATGTGTCGTTTCAGCCTTTAATAGGCTAGGGTTCCGCATCTAAAAAGATTAAAAAATAAAGAAAAAGACAATAAAAGGATACAAAGGAGAAATAGAAACCAAGCTGACAAAAATATACCTTGAGTCTAGACCCATTCTTGGATTTCAGACATTAATTGGCATCGACTGTGAGAATGAAGGAGATCTTATCATCACCGGAGTTCTCATTTCCATTCACCCACTGAAATCCATATGGCCAACTATGGCGCAAACTATACAGGAATCAACCCGAACGACCTGAATTCGACTCAGGAAGGTCTGGTGTTCTCATTTTCTAGCTCAAAAGCACTAGTAAACCAGTCACCCGCGTTACTTAGCCCCTCACTAAGTTCAACTGGAACCATGCTTTGGACCTCCCTGTCTGACCAAGAACTTCAAAACATGACCCTCCAGTTACAAAACACTGCCCACTGACTAAGCCAAATGTTACAATAAAGAGGACTCAATACCCCATTGAGCAGACCATCCACAGCAGAAGGGCTCAGCCTCAACGAGCCCCAACTCACATCAAACTACCATATCCCCCAACAAAGCAACAAGATGACAGAAGAAGGAGATGGGGAAGCAAGTAGAAGAAATGAACCAGTGACCCGAGTAAAGGGCATGATAGCAAGAAAGCTCATTGAAAATAACAAAGTAGAGAGCTGCTCTTTTGAACCCGCAGAGAGATCAGGAAGTGAAGAGATAGAAAGAAAAAGAAGTTACCGCTTAGAAAAGAGGCCTAGAAGGGAAGACACTGATGTAGATCAAAAGCTAGAAAAATTGAAAGAGCAGCTGTTGATGGAGCTAGAGGCCCGAGACAACAGTGGTCACCTATTGCCAACCCAAGCGGATTCAATAGGATACAATACCGAAGCAGTTCATGATGCCAAAAATGAATATAGACTTCACTATATTTTTTCTCCTATTTACGGGAACACTATAAGTATTTGTTGGAAAATAAAAAAATAAAATACAATTTTGGAGACCCAAAAATTAACCCAAATGGCACTGTTAGTGTTATTAGAAATAAAAAGGGTGAAAAGAAAAAAAAAAAGCAAATTTATATAACCTAGTACAAAGAACCCATATAATATGTTAATATTTCTTTATTTATGAGCTCGTTTAAAAGATGGGCCTTGAGCTCGAGGTCCAAGAGCTCAAGTTGATTTCACGGTCGGGATCAAAGAGCTCGGCTCAATTTCAGATTCAGAAAACACACTGTTTGCAGCACATGCTTAATCTGTCATTCGTCCTTACTAAAATTTCAGATTTAGAATGAAATTTCGACCAAACCCATAGTGTTGATCTTCATGAAGTCCCAACAAACATCAATCCAAAGAAAAACCCATGATTTAGACTGAAATACTACGTATAACTTCAACCAAACAAACACAAACCCATGAAATTTCAACAACCGAATGGCTAGATGACAGTCGCATAATGGAATACAACAAACAAACAGCAAAAAAAACATGTATTTGCAACCAAACCAACACAAAACCATGAAATTTCAACAACCAAATCGATAGAGTTAGAAATACTAACTGACTGAATAAGAATCGAGGCAGATGAAATCGAACAACGGTAACAAAATGGTAGCAGCAGATGAAATAGAACAATTGTGGCACGCAGCTGAAACGAAGCAGTAGATTAAATCGAAGAACAGGGCTGCTCCTTGTCAAGATCAATCGAACAACGGTGAAAAAGTACAATGCGTGCAGCGGTGAGGTGGTGGACACAGCTACAACGACGGTTAACTGCAGCTGCTCCTTCTCGTTCTCCAGTTGAACCACTGGTCGAAAGCTGTGCGTCGGAGCGGCTGATGGCTACCTTTACAGATGCGTGCTTTGATATCTAGAGATGGTGAATTTGTAAGGTTAGAGAGAATATTAGTTCAGGAATATTTTCTGACTTATATCGGAGTCTTCAGATTTTGAAAGATTGATTTCAATTTGATGTCTAGTTTAATTAAGACTCTACACTTTTAGTCAAGATAGTTCAATTCTAAATTTTTTTAATTAAATTACTGTTATTCAAAAGTTAAATAAATTTGTATTAAATATAATATTATTTTTTAATAATAAAATATTATTTTAATATATTAATTAAAAAATAATATTTTATTATTAAAAATAATATTATATTATATTAAAATTTACTTAATCTTAATAAAAATGCATAAAATTAATTGGTTTAAAATTTTAAATTTAATTTATTCAAGTAAAAATATAAAGATTTAATTGAAGAGTAAATTATATTTCAACTTTAACTGAACTATTATTTAATTGAAGGATTCCTTTGTTAATGATTTAAAAAACCACTTATTAGAGGAGCAGGAGAATGCTGAATGAATACAGATAAAATTGATGTTAAAATATTAAAAATAAATTACTCGAAAGATCACTCATAATTTTAATTCGATAATAAGTGTATAAGAGATTTTAGGTTTTAATCATTTTATTTTTAATCTTCATTTTAAATAAATTAAATAAATAACTTTGATGATTTAAATGAGCTATGTAAATTTTTAAGGCTATTTTTTAAAAGAAAAGTTTCAAAACATAGCAGGAAATATGTTGTTTTTTCAAAATCCTTAGTTGGACACATTAATTTAGAGAATGTAACAATAAAGTATATAAATTTTATATTTATACAACATAAAAGCTTATCTTATCTATAATAATAGGCTGTAGGTTAGTTTACTTACCGTAATACTTAATAAATTTTAGAAGTAAGGATAAAAACATACCTCTATTTTTTTCTTATTTTTAATTATATCTTACTTTTTATAATTTGTTAATTAAATTTTACACTTTTATATTTATTTTAATTATATTTTATCATTAAATTTTATTAATTTCTTAATGAAAATGTCATGATGCATCATCATCACGTCACTATGCTACATTAAAAAAATTCAAGATATTACAATTTAAAATATTAAAGTTTAATTGATAAATTTTTAAAATTTAAGATACAATTGAAAATTTTTTTAAAGATTAGGATTTTTTTAATATTTCTTCTAAAATAAAAATTTATAATATTAAAAAAATATTTACATTATTATTATAAATTTTTAATTTTATTAATAACTTAGTATATTAATTTAATTTTAAATTAACCCACACTAATTATCATTATAATTTAAAAAATATATAATTAATAATATAGTTGAAAGTAAAAAAATATTATTTTACTTACATGATTAATAATTAATAAGATAAGCTTTTATGTTGTATAAATATAAAATTTTTAATTTTACCTTTCTTATAAAAGCTTATCTCTACATTTACTTTCCGCTTGTAGACAAAGGCAATAAAAATAGTTAGAAAAAAGTGCTATAAAATGATAACTTTATCGTCTAATAAACAACAATGTGTTTGCTGATTCGAGCGCTCCACTTTATGATTTATGCATGTTTAAGTCTTCTACTGATCTCTATTATAATTTTTTCCTTTTATAAAAAATAATCTCTATCAATAATTTCACTACAATTATTATTATTAATTGAACTTCAATTGGATTTCCACTCCAACAGGGTTAACAATCTTGACACCCTATATATTTAAATTAGGGCTAACAATTTTGATACCAATTATAACAGGTCGGCCTAAACTGACTCAAATAATTTGAGTTAATCATTTTGGGCTAAATGAAAAATGAGTTCAGTTTAGGTTAGGCTGTTACAATAGTGCGAGTCTTAGCGGAGCATTGAATATTACGATGTTCTAGTCTTCCTTCCTGTAAGTAATACTTCTGCAACCGCATGTCAGATTATCATACTCTTGCCACCTGTCCTTATCCTATGATGACAGTTCATGACTTACTTTTGGTGATTATTATGTTGTATCAGAGGTCCCTCCACTAGTCTTCAACTCTTTAGATTTGAAGATTATAGTTGTTTTCACGATCTTGGACATGCGGTATACTCGGTTTGACTCCTCATACCCACATCTCTTCACCTGTTTCTAGACATAAATGATGATTGCCTTGCTTCTCAAGCCGCAATTACAAGTCATCGAAACAATTTGTATAAAAAGCCTTCTTCTCCTCCGATCACCACTTTTTCTCTCAACTGCTCTATTTTCTTTGAAAAAGACTTGACCACCCAGTCTCCTATTCTCGCATTCTCTTAAGGTAATTCTTGTTTCTTTTCGACACTTCCCAAGATGAACATCTCTTAGTCATCTTCTTCTTGTGGAAGCTCCACTTCAAATTCCTCTTCCGGTGACCTCATCCACACACCTGCTCCTATCATTCTGCTAAGGGTGATTCACGACAACAACAACCTCCTCGTGAAGGATATCGTATCTGTGTTAATAGAAAATGACATAGATCGCCTATATAATCACTACTAGATCTCCTGAGAACTCTTTCGGGTTCATGCTCCAAACTCGCACGTTTGTATGAATCACCAAATCCCTGCAGAGGATACCATCATGGTTTATGAAGAGCAACTGAAGGTGGGTATTTGGTTTTCTATGGACTTGTTCTTCGTTGAAGCTTTCTATTTCCACAAGCTTGCAGTCGCACAATGATATCCCAACAGCTGGAGGATTCTGGTGGCTTTCCGCTTTCTCTATTTCAACAACAATATCGAGCCAAGTGTTGAACTCTTCTCCCAATTATACCAACTAGGTACTTGGAAGAATAAAGAATTATGATTCTTCAGTGAGAAAAAGCGCCAGACTCTTTTTAACCGAATACCCTCTTCCCTGAAGCGCTGGAAAAACAATTTCTTTATTCTTCACCACAGGATATCCGGGGATTTTGAATGGCTCCAGACTGACTGGAATCTACATATGGAGGTCAAGAAGGATGGGGTCCAGCCATAGCGAGATTAGGAAGAGGCTTTAGACTTCCTCCAAAGGATGGCCTTGACCCAAAGAGTAGATAGAAATCAACATGGCGGTGAGGAGTACCATTTTCTCCTAGAAAAGTCAATAGCAGGCGGAATAAGCTCGGGCCCCTCAACCTCCCGGCCTTCAAAACCCTCAGGAAAGTGCTCCCCACACTGCAGAGCAAGGTATTTTTCCTTCAAAATTTTGATATCTTTTAATCTACACTACTTACTCACTTTTTGCTCTGCGTAAGTATGGCTGGTAAAGGAAAGAACAAGTTCGTCGAAGCAGCACGTTCTGCTCACAAAGACAAAGTTGCTGCTGGAACATCCAGTCCACCTCCTAAACGAGCTTGCCGAGCAGATAAGATCATTATACTTCCTCCTCCCCCTCCTTCACCTACAACCAAGGAACCAAGCCCCACTCAACTCAAGTCTTCTTCAAGGGGCACTCCTTCTCTTGCCCCTGTCCAAATTGAGCCTTCGCAAAAAGAGGTGAGAAATGAGGCCACATGGCTTTGGGACATCCAACACTTGGCAATGGTATTGACCAAGACGAACTCACTTTTAGAGGAACCCCAACTGTCATTCCTCATAGCTAAGAATGCCCAAAGGCTTGGAGATCGTCATCGCTTGAATGCAGTCGAGACAGATGAACTCTATGACAATATCATCGACTCCACAATGGAGAGTGTCTTGTGCACATAAATGGCTAAGGAACGAGACAAGACTTTGAGGTGAGAGTTCGAGGGCACAGGAGATGGATAAAAACTTCTTCCAAGAGTAGTGCTCGAGACTAAATGCTCGGATCAGTGGAGAGCATGATGAAGAGACCCTAGAGTCTGTAGATAAGCTCCAGGTAGACCTAGACAAGACCCATGCTGCAAAAAGCCATAGTTGAGGCTTATGCCAAGACTATTGAGGATCAAGTCGCCGATCTTCAATGGCAAGTTCAGGTGCTGCAGTCTTAAGCTCAAGAGAACCGAGCCGCCACAGAGAACGTAGTTGAACTAGAGTCTGAGCTTCAAGTGACGATAGCCCGGGGTTGGGAGATGTTTGTCCAAGGTTAGGACTCCATAAAGAAGGAGCTTATCAGGCAATTTCGTGTGGACTCTTGGATTGATGACATCTTTCCGGACAAGGAGGAGGAAGATGAAGGTAGGCAGGATGAAGAGAGGCTAGTTAAAGACAATCCCTCCAATCCAACTTCTGATAAGAATGTAATAGCTATAGCTGACAATGTAATAGAAGCTCGAGAAGAGGCAACTGATGATGTCCCTCCTGCCCTGTAATATTCCCTTTTAGTGAAAAACTTTTCCTTCCATCTTATCTTTATTTTTACCAAGTATTGTAGGATCGGTACTCGACAAAGAGTGAACATAACCAGAACTCTCGTCTAGTTATTTTCACAGATCAATTGCCAAATCAAACTTAAATAACTTGGACAATTACATTAATGGAACTAACACTAGGTTGATTGGTTGGCGGTACTCGTCTTGTGGCATAACAAATACCTTAAATAATATTATTAATGAGACTAACATCCAGTCATGAGTCTGGCGGACACCTGCCTCATGGCTTTGGCATAAAACACATTAGATAATTTTGCTAATGGAATTAACACCCGATCGTGAGCGTGGTGGATACCCGTCTCGTGATTTTGGCATAAAATGCATTAGATAATTCTGTTAGCTAGACTAATACCCGCTCATGAGTCTAGCAGATACCCACCTCATAACTTTAACATAAAATGTCTTAGACAATTTTGTTAACGGGACTAACACCTAGTTGTGAGCTTGGGGGATACCCGCTTCGTGGCTTTGACGTAAAACCACAATACCCGAGAGTCTGGTCTTGGTGTAACAATTGAGTGGATTGCAACGGGAACATTACAAAATTGAGTATGGGAGAATTATCATGTCTCACATCAGTGAGTGAAGAAAAATTTAAGGGGTATATATCGGCTAGCTTAGAAACTACTAAGTAACTTGAGTTAAGCCTTTTGGTCTAAATGCAAAATGAATCCAAAAGTTATTTGAGTCAGTTTAGACCGGGCTGTTACACTTATCCTGAGTAGATCAAGTCTTTCACGGAACAAACCATTAGTGGATATAATCTAGCAGATCTCTATTATGCCTATAATCGCGTGATTCCTTATCACTACTGGTACCAGTCGAATTTTCAAAAGATTCGGTAACTAACTCCATCTTCTTACGGTATAAAAGTAAATATGCACAAAATTCAATATACACACTCATTCTAAGTTTAAAGTAACCTATTACACTCGCTCTTTCTAGTAAGTTACTGATTTGAGCGTTGGAATAACCGTCCATAAACGTCAACCACTTCACGTTTTCTCTTTTTGCAGGTTGACCAATAGCAATTCAGCTCTATTTTCGACCATAGCAATATCAAAAGGTCTTTAGATTTAAAAAATATATTATATAGATTTTTTATTAATTTTAGTAATTAATTATTTGAAAAAAAATCTAAAATGTTTATAATTTGGCTAAATTAATAGACCCTTTTAAAAATTTTAAGACATTATTTTTTCAAAATTAAAAGATCAACTATTAATAAAATTTTTCTATATCAAATAAATTAAATTATAAAAACTTAATAAATAAAATTAACAAAGTGCGTAATTAATAATTTTTTTTACAATTATATGGATTAACTGAAAAAAAATTCTTTTAAGTTAAAATTATTACAATAAAAAATTTAATTTAATTAGCTATTAAGAATTAATTTATTTTAAATTTTATTATTTAAAATTAATTTTAGAGTTTTACTATTCCAATATAAATTCTTTTCTATTAAGAAATATAATTTTAATAGTTTAATATTTACTAAAACTATTATATATCTTACCGATAAAAATAAACAGTATATTATTTTTTAATATAAAAAGAGTATCTTATTATATCTTATTAAAAGATGTGGTTCATAATAATTTTTCTCTCATCAGTATCATTTGTGATTTTTTTTTTAATTTTTTGATATATTTAATTTGTTTGTCCTAAATGAAATTATATTGTATTTTTTTCAAATCATATATTCTTTTCAATTTTTTCAATTAAATTAATATTTTATCCGTCTTATATTTTTATTATTTTTATTTTTTAAATTATTATTCACTTTATTTTTTAAATTATGACTATTATAAACTTATATAATTCATCTTATTTTTAAAATAATCTCTCATCATTTTTTTTAAATATTTAAAATATCACTTAATATTTAATAAAATTTAATATATTTAAAATGAGTATAATAAAAAATTAATAAAAATTAATTTTTTTAATATGTATTAAAAAATAAAATAAATAAAAATTATAGTATGGAAAGACTATATAGTTTATGATTTTCTTAATTCTTTATTTGATTATTAAACTTAAAAAAAATTTACTTAATCTTATAATTTATTAGCTAATTTCTTAATTTTAAAAAATGTCTTTTTAAAAAATTTACTAGTTAATTTTTTTATTTATTTTAAATATTAAATATTTTACTATTTAACTCTCATAGTTTTAAAAAAAATTTATTAGTTGGTTCTTATATTTATAAAAATTTTATTAATTAATTAGAATTTTTTTTATAATATTTAGTGTCTAAAATTACTCTTCAATTAATAGAATTTAAAATATTAAAAATATTTTAATATATTTTTTAAAATAAAGAGATCAATTAATAAGTTTTCAAATAATATATAAATTAAATAGTAATTTTTTTAAAATTAATATATTATAATAATTTTATAATAAAATTAAAAATTAATAAAAAAATATATAAACTCTTTTTTTATATAATTTTTATCTATTCTTTTTAACTATCTCAAACTATTATTCATTTTCTTTAGACATAGTTAATGTACACATTAATTATTATAATTTATTTGATTTTTAAAATAATCTGCCATCAATTATTAAAATTTTTTTTAATATTAAATAAAATTTTAAAATTTTAAAATAAATATAATTAAAAATTTAATAAAAATATAAAATATATAAAAATTATAAAAGAAAATACAAATATATAAAATTCCCACAGCGTCTTTTTGCGGGATGCTAGGAAAGCATTTTGAATTCTAACCAAAAGCTGAAACGCGCAAATTATCATATTCGATACTGTTGGACAGCTAAAAGAACAACACTTTCCCCCACACCAAACGCGCACACACCTGTGCACAGCTAAGCTCATGAGACCTTCCCATGCGTTTTCTTCTCACTCGTCTCTTCCTCGCTATATATTACTACCCAGCCCATCTTTCTCTACACACCCTTCTCTCCTCTTGCACAGCTACAATCGAATTCAATACCAAAATGGCTTCTTTAAACATGGTGCTTTCGCTATTTATCTCTGTTCTTGTCTCCTCTTTGATGGTTTCTTCTGCCAGCAACTTTTATAATGATTTTGATATTACATGGGGAGACGGCCGAGCTAAGATTCTCAACAATGGACAACTTCTCACTCTCTCCCTTGATCAAGCTTCTGGCTCTGGATTTCAGTCCAGGAATGAATATCTCTTTGCAAAGATTGATATGCAGCTCAAGCTTGTCCCTGGCAACTCTGCTGGCACTGTCACCGCCTATTATGTATGTTTTTCATTTCTTTTGCTGCTGTTTCTGCTATTTATTTCAATTATGTGATTATAGTCATAACATTGTGGATTTTGAAATTGAATCTGCAGTTAAAATCAAATGGGTCCACTTGGGATGAGATTGATTTTGAGTTCTTGGGAAATTTGAGCGGGGATCCTTACATCCTCCACACTAATGTGTTTAGCCAAGGCAAAGGTAACAGAGAGCAGCAATTCTATCTGTGGTTTGACCCAACTGCTGATTTCCACACGTATACCATTCTATGGAATCCCCAGAGGATCATCTTCTCTGTAGATGGCACCCCAATTAGAGAGTTCAAGAACTTGGAATCAATGGGTGTTCCATATCCAAAGAATCAGCCAATGAGAATTTACTCTAGTCTATGGAATGCTGATGATTGGGCAACAAGAGGTGGTCTAGTGAAGACAGATTGGAGTAAAGCTCCATTCACTGCTTCCTATAGAAACTTCAATGCAAATGCATGTGCTTGGTCTAATGGGGTATCTTCCTGTGGGACTTCAAACTCCATGACAAATTCATGGCTGTCAGAAGAGCTTGATTCAACAAGTCAAGAGAGGCTGCAATGGGTGAGGAAAAACTACATGATATACAACTATTGCACAGATGCCAACAGATTTCCCCAAGGCTTCCCTCCTGAATGCAACTTATCTTAGGCCTACAACACTGAGATTTCCTCATTTCTACTTGAACATATATTATTCTTTTATTCTTTTATTGGTTTTGTTATTTGAAAAAAAACTGTAAATTATTATTTCTCCTTAATCCTCTGTTCGCTATTTGGCTTTCTATTTTCAATCTGTAAGAAAAATATGCTATGGAAATCGCATTTACACAGTTGTTGTATTCAAAATGAGTGTACAAAACTTTTAATTTATAAAATATAACTACTTATTTATAAATAAATAAAATATTGAAGCATAATTTATAAAATTATAAAGATTTATTTGTAAATAAATATATTATTTAGGATCAACTTGTGCAATTATAAGTGAGTATTTATAATTAATAAAATATTTGTGATCAAATTTATTATAGTATTAGAATAAATTAAACAAAATATAAAATTTAAATTAGAAAACTAAACGGGAGATTTAATCAAACTTGAGGGATTGTATTGCCTCTCTACAAGTAAGAGATTTAACAATTAAAGGATCAACAATATTCTAGAAAATCTTGCAACCCTAGACATAAGATTCTCCTCTACTGTTTCGGCCAATCATAGCACCTGCACTTTGAGAAATCTTTAAAAAACAACTCCATCAAAATTAAGTTTCATGCAATTATTACCAAGAGGTTCTTAAGAGGATGGAGACTGGGTTGTTGTCTACTATGAAGATTGATTTGAGACATTGTGCAAGCTTGAATTCTTCAAAATATTTCAAGGCTGAATAATGGCTTCTTAGAATATTTCGTACCTCTTCCTCAGTGAAGTTGGTCGCAAGATATTCAGTTTTCACGAGTGAAAATCATCATCAATGAGTTGACTTACTCATAGAATTTAAGAGATCATGGCCATGTTTCTTTGAAGGCATACTAGGGAATGATTTCATTGTCCATCATGTTCTTTGTAAGGGATAATATGTCCATCTTCCAAGTACCATTGAATTCCTCTTTCTAGAACTGCTTGGCCCTATAAGATAATCTGCCATCTCCACAAAGTATTCCTTCATTGTCTTAATTGCAAAAACAAAGAGGAACGAAAATATTTTCCTCTAAAAACTCGGCTAAAGAGAGATACAGATTGAGAAATTAATCTCCACCCTTGTTTTTCCAATAGAGCTATATATTAAAGCATTTCAGTTCTTAGATCCCAAGACACCCTGCAATTTGGAATCCCATAAATGTTTCTACCCAATCGAATGAAGTTCTTTTTTTCCTTATTTTTTATTGTTCCTATTAGAAATTAGCAATTAAGGCATTAATTATTTATTAAAAGACTTACGAGTTAATGTGCAAGTTCATGTTTCTTTGCAGTGTGATAACCAAGCAGCCATTCATAAAGCTAACAACCCCGTTTTTCATGAAAGAACCAAGCATCGTGACATAGATTGCCATCTGGTCAGGAAACAACTCCAAAAAGGTTTTGTTACTCCTGTTCACGTGTCATCCACTTCTCAACTTGCGGATGTCTTCACTAAGCCATTGGCCACTCCACAGCTCTCTTTTTTGTTTTTAGGTTTAGGTTTCTCCCTTGAATCTTTAAATTAGTTTTTTAATCGAAAAGGCTGTGAAAATAAATATGCAAATTTACATTGTTTTGTTTTGACTCCAATTCTTTTAATAATTTCTAAAGTTATACCTATATCAATAAACAATACAATGTGTGTAAAATCTATAACTGAAACTTTAGGTATAAATCTAAATAAATGCAATGGGTGTAGGAAAAATAAAAAGTGAACTAAATATGAATTAATAAATTTACTCATTTATTTATAAAAATAAGCCATTGAAATAATAGATCTATATTCTACTGCTATCTTTACAAAAGGTGCATATTTGAATTCATTTTTTTCTAACCCTTCACTGATGAAATATCAAAAATAAATAGGAAAATAAAAGTATTAAGAATTTATAAGGGTTATAAATAAAATAACATAAATTTGTATATGATTTTCATAATTTTTAAAGCAGAAGAGATAAAACTAAAAACAAAAAAGGCAACATACCAATAAAATTTTTGTGAATAGGATTCATGGTGAGGCAACTAATTAATCAAAATTTCAGAAATCTAAATCTAAAAGTAGAAAGCAAAAGAGCATTGTGCAATGGACGGAGTGCATCAGCTTTACATACATGGTTGAGAATTATTCAACATACACAAAAAATAAATGTAAACTAAAAAATACTTACAAGGTAGCCGATGATTAATTTATAACTATTGCAATCTTCTCTTCAGAGGATGACAAATTTTATAATTTTTGAATCAATTTACTTTTTGATTAATTAGTTAACTAGCATTTTTTTCACCATGAATCCCATGCACGTGCCACGCTCTCTTTTTTATTTTTAGCTTTAGGTCTCTCCCTTAAATCTTTAACTTGGTTTTTTAATTGAAAAGGCTACGAAAATAAATATGTAAATTTACATTATTTTTTTTTTACTCCAACTCTGTTTCAGTACAGTGGGTGCAAAATCTATAACTAAACTTTAAGTATAAATATAGATAAAAGCAATGAGTGTTGGGAAAAATAAAAAGTGAACTAAATATGAATTAATAAATTTACCCATTTCTTCATAAAAATAAGCCATTGAAACAATAGATCCCTATTCTACTGTTAACTTTACAAAAGATGCATATTTGAATTCTTTTTTTTCTAACCCTTAACTGATGAAATATCAAAAAAATAGGAAAATAAAAGTACTAAGAATTTATAAGGGTTATAAACAAAATAACATAAATTTGTATATGATTTTCATAATTTTTAAAGAATAAGAGATAAATCTAAAAATAAAAAAGACAACATACCAATAAAATTTTTGTGAATGGTATTCATGGTGAGCCAACTAATTAATCAAAAATTTCAGAAATCTAAATTTAAATGTAGAAAGCAAAAGAGCATTGTGCAATAGACGGAGAGCATTGGCTTTATATACATGGTTTCTACATACAAAAAAAAATAAATGTAAAATAAAAAATACTTACAAGGTAGCCGATGATTAATTTACAATTATTGCAATTCTCTTTAGAGGAGAATAAATTTTATAATTTTTGCATCTCTTTACTTTTTATTTATTAGTTAGCGAGTGTTTTTTCCACCATGAATTCCATGCACATTCCACAGCTCTCTTTTTTGTTTTTAGCTTTAGCTTTCTCCCTTAAAACTTTAACTTGGTTTTTTACTCGAAAAGGCTATGAAAATAAATATTCAAATTTACATTGTTTTGTTTTGACCCAATTCTTTTAGTAATTTCTAAAGTTATACCTATATCAATAAATAATACAGTGGGTGCAAAATCTATAACTGAAACTTTAGGTATAAATCTAAATAAAAGCAATGAGTGTAGGGTAAAATAAAAAGTGAACTAAATATAAATAAATAAATTTACCCATTTCATTATAAAAATAATAGATCCATATTCTACTGCTATCTTTACAAAAGGTGCATATTTGAATTCATTTTTTTCTAACTCTTAACTGTAGAAATATCAAAAATAAATAGGAAAATAAAAGTATTAAGAATTTATAAGGGTTATAAACAAAATAACATAAATTTGTATATGATTTTCATAATTTTTGAAGTAGAAGAGATTTCAGTAAAAACAAAAAATACAATATACCAATAAAATTTTAGTGAATGTGATTCATGATTAGCCAACTAATTAATCAAAATTTCAGAAATCTAAATCTAGAAGTAGAAAGCAAAATATCATTGTGCAATAGACGGAGGGCATTGTGTTTTTATACATGGTTGAGAATTGTTCTGCATACAAAAAAAAATATGTAAAATAAAAAATACTTACAAGGTAGCCGATGATTAATTTATAACTATTGCAATCTTCTCTTCAAAAGAGAACAAATTTTATAACTTTTACATCTATTTGCTTTTTGATTAATTAGTTAGCTAGCGTTTTTTCCACCATGAATCCCATGCACGTCCCACAACTCTCTTTTTTGTTTTTAGCTTAGGTCTCTCCCTTGATTCTTTTAACTTGTATTTTAATCGAAAAGGGTATGAAAATAAATATGCAAATTTACATTGTTTTGTTTTGACTCCAACCATGTTTCAGTGTTGTGCTTTTCTTTTAGTAATTTAAAGTTATACCTATATCAATAAACAATACAGTGGATGCAAAATTTATAACTCAAACTTTAGTTATAAATCTAAATAAAAGCGTGTAGGGTAAAATAAAAAGTGAACTAAATATGAATTAATAAATTTACCCATTTGTTTATAAAAATAAGCCATTGAAACAATAGATCCTTATTCTACTACTATATTTACAAAAGGTGCATACTTGAATTCATTTTTTCCTAACCTTTAACTGATAAAATATCAAAAATAAATCGAAAAATAAAAGTATTAAGAATTTATAAGGGTTATAAACAAAATAACATAAATTTGTATATGATTTTCATAACTTTTGAAGAAGAAGAGATAAAGCTAAAAACAAAAAAGAAAACATACCAATAAAATTTTTGTGAATAGGATTCATGGTGAGCCAACTAATTAATTAAAATTTTGGAAATCTAAATCTAAAAGTAGAAAGCAAAATAGCATTGTGCAATGGAAGGAGAACATTGGCTTTATATACATGGTTGAAATTGTTCTGCATACAAAAAAAAATATATGTAAAATAAAAAATACTTACAAAGTAACCGATGATTAATTTACAATTATTGCAATCTTCTCTTCATATGAGAACAAATTTTATAATTTTTGCATCTCTTTACTTTTTGATTAATTAGTTAGCTAGCATTTTTCCACCATGAATCCTATGCACATTCCACAGCTCTCTTTTTTGTTGTTGGCTTTAGGTTTCTCCCTTAAACTTTAACTTGGTTTTTTAATCGAAAAGGCTATGAAAATAAATATGCAAATTTATATTGTTTTGTTTTGACTCTAATTTTTTTAGTAATTTCTAAAGTAATACCTATATCAATAAACAATATAGTTGGTGTAAAATCTAGAACTGAAACTTTAGGTATAAATCTAGATAAAAACAATTAGTGTAGGGAAAAATAAACAGTGAACTAAATATGAATTAATAAATTTACTCATTTCTTTATAAAAATAAGCTATTGAAACAATAGATTCATATTCTACTGCTATCTTTACAAAAAGTGCATATTTGAATTCATTTTTTCCCAACTTTTAACTAATAAAATAGAAAAAATAAATCGATAAATAAAAGTATAAATAATTTATAAGGGTTATAAACAAAATAACTAAAATTTGTATATGATTTTTATAATTTTTGAAGAAGAAAAGGTAAATGTAAAAACAAAAAAGACAACATACCAATAAAATTTTTGTGAATAGGATTCATAGTGAGCCAACTAATTAATAAAAATTTCAGAAATCTAAATCTAAAAGTAGAAAGCAAAATAGCATTGTGCAATAAACGGAGAGCTTTGGCTTTATATACATAGTTTTAAATTGTTCTGCATACAAAAAAAATATATGTAAAATAAAAAATACTTACAAGGTTGCCGATGATTAATTTACAAATATTGCAATATTCTCTTTAGAGGAGAACAAATTTTATAATTTATGCATCTATTTACTTTTTGATTAATTAGTTAGCTAGCGTTTTTTCCACCATGAATCCCATGCACGTCTCACAGCTCTCTTTTTTGTTTTTAGCTTTAGGTCTCTCCCTTGAATTTTTAACTTGGTTTTTTAATCAAAAAAGCTGTGAAAATAAATATGCAAATTTACATTGTTTTATTTTGACTCCAACCCTGTTTTAGTGTTGTGCTTTTCTTTTAGTAATTTCTAAAGTTATACTTATATCAATAAATAGTACAGTAGGTGCAAATATATAACTGAAACTTTAGGTATAAATCTAAATAAAAACAATGAGTGTAGGGTAAAATAAAAAGTGAACTAAATATAAATAAATAAATTTACCCATTTCATTATAAAAATAATAGATCCATATTCTACTGCTATCTTTACAAAAGGTGCATATTTGAATTCATTTTTTTCTAACTCTTAACTGTAGAAATATCAAAAATAAATAGGAAAATAAAAGTATTAAGAATTTATAAGGGTTATAAACAAAATAACATAAATTTGTATATAATTTTAATAATTTTTGAAGTAGAAGAGATAAAAGTAAAAACAAAAAATACAATATACCAATAAAATTTTAGTGAATGTGATTCATGATTAGCCAACTAATTAATCAAAATTTCAGAAATCTAAATCTAGAAGTAGAAAGCAAAATATCATTGTGCAATAGACGGAGGGCATTGTGTTTATATACATGGTTGAGAATTGTTCTTCATACAAAAAAAAATATATGCAAAATAAAAAATACTTACAAGGTAGCCGATGATTAATTTATAACTATTGCAATATTCTCTTCAAAGGAGAACAAATTTTATAACTCTTACATCTATTTACTTTTTGATTAATTAGTTAGCTAGCGTTTTTTCCACTATGAATCTCATGCACGTCCCACAACTCTCTTTTTTGTTTTTAGCTTAGGTCTCTCCCTTGATTCTTTTAACTTGTATTTTAATCGAAAAGGGTATGAAAATAAATATGCAAATTTATATTGTTTTGTTTTGACTCCAACCATGTTTCAGTGTTGTGCTTTTCTTTTAGTAATTTAAAGTTATACCCATATCAATAAACAATACAGTGGATGCAAAATTTATAACTCAAACTTTAGTTATAAATCTAAATAAAAGCGTGTAGGGTAAAATAAAAAGTGAACTAAATATGAATTAATAAATTTACCCATTTGTTTATAAAAATAAGCCATTGAAACAATAGATCCTTATTCTACTACTATATTTACAAAAGGTGCATACTTGAATTCATTTTTTCCTAACCTTTAACTGATAAAATATCAAAAATAAATCGAAAAATAAAAGTATTAAGAATTTATAAGGGTTATAAACAAAATAACATAAATTTGTATATGATTTTCATAACTTTTGAAGAAGAAGAGATAAAGCTAAAAACAAAAAAGAAAACATACCAATAAAATTTTTGTGAATAGGATTCATGGTGAGCCAACTAATTAATTAAAATTTTGGAAATCTAAATCTAAAAGTAGAAAGCAAAATAGCATTGTGCAATGGAAGGAGAACATTGGCTTTATATACATGGTTGAAATTGTTCTGCATACAAAAAAAAATATATGTAAAATAAAAAATACTTACAAAGTAACCGATGATTAATTTACAATTATTGCAATCTTCTCTTCATATGAGAACAAATTTTATAATTTTTGCATCTCTTTACTTTTTGATTAATTAGTTAGCTAGCGTTTTTCCACCATGAATCCTATGCACATTCCACAGCTCTCTTTTTTGTTGTTGGCTTTAGGTTTCTCCCTTGAAACTTTAACTTGGTTTTTTAATCGAAAAGGCTATGAAAATAAATATGCAAATTTATATTGTTTTGTTTTGACTCTAATTTTTTAGTAATTTCTAAAGTAATACCTATATCAATAAACAATATAGTTGGTGTAAAATCTAGAACTGAAACTTTAGGTATAAATCTAGATAAAAACAATTAGTGTAGGGAAAAATAAATAGTGAACTAAATATGAATTAATAAATTTACTCATTTCTTTATAAAAATAAGCTATTGAAACAATAGATTCATATTCTACTGCTATCTTTACAAAAAGTACATATTTGAATTCATTTTTTCCCAACTTTTAACTGATGAAATAGAAAAAATAAATCGATAAATAAAAGTATAAATAATTTATAAGGGTTATAAACAAAATAACTAAAATTTGTATATGATTTTTATAATTTTTGAATAAGAAAAGATAAATGTAAAAACAAAAAAGACAACATACCAATAAAATTTTTGTGAATAGGATTCATAGTGAGCCAACTAATTAATAAAAATTTCAGAAATCTAAATCTAAAAGTAGAAAGCAAAATAGCATTGTGCAATAAACGGAGAGCTTTGGCTTTATATACATGGTTTTAAATTGTTCTGCATACAAAAAAAATATATGTAAAATAAAAAATACTTACAAGGTTGCCGATGATTAATTTACAACTATTGCAATATTCTCTTTAGAGGAGAACAAATTTTATAATTTATGCATCTATTTACTTTTTGATTAATTAGTTAGCTAGCGTTTTTTCCACCATGAATCCCATGCACGTCTCACAGCTCTCTTTTTTTGTTTTTAGCTTTAGGTCTCTCCCTTGAATTTTTAACTTGGTTTTTTAATCAAAAAGGCTGTGAAAATAAATATGCAAATTTACATTGTTTTATTTTGACTCCAACCCTGTTTTAGTGTTGTGCTTTTCTTTTAGTAATTTCTACAGTTATACTTATATCAATAAATAGTACAGTGGGTGCAAATATATAACTGAAACTTTAGGTATAAATCTAAATAAAAACAATGAGTGTAGGGTAAAATAAAAAGTGAACTAAATATAAATAAATAAATTTACCCATTTCATTATAAAAATAATAGATCCATATTCTACTGCTATCTTTACAAAAGGTGCATATTTGAATTCATTTTTTTCTAACTCTTAACTGTAGAAATATCAAAAATAAATAGGAAAATAAAAGTATTAAGAATTTATAAGGGTTATAAACAAAATAACATAAATTTGTATATAATTTTAATAATTTTTGAAGTAGAAGAGATAAAAGTAAAAACAAAAATACAATATACCAATAAAATTTTAGTGAATGTGATTCATGATTAGCCAACTAATTAATCAAAATTTCAGAAATCTAAATCTAGAAGTAGAAAGCAAAATATCATTGTGCAATAGACGGAGGGCATTGTGTTTATATACATGGTTGAGAATTGTTCTTCATACAAAAAAAAATATATGCAAAATAAAAAATACTTACAAGGTAGCCGATGATTAATTTATAACTATTGCAATATTCTCTTCAAAGGAGAACAAATTTTATAACTCTTACATCTATTTACTTTTTGATTAATTAGTTAGCTAGCGTTTTTTCCACTATGAATCTCATGCACGTCCCACAACTCTCTTTTTTGTTTTTAGCTTAGGTCTCTCCCTTGATTCTTTTAACTTGTATTTTAATCGAAAAGGGTATGAAAATAAATATGCAAATTTATATTGTTTTGTTTTGACTCCAACCATGTTTCAGTGTTGTGCTTTTCTTTTAGTAATTTAAAGTTATACCCATATCAATAAACAATACAGTGGATGCAAAATTTATAACTCAAACTTTAGTTATAAATCTAAATAAAAGCGTGTAGGGTAAAATAAAAAGTGAACTAAATATGAATTAATAAATTTACCCATTTGTTTATAAAAATAAGCCATTGAAACAATAGATCCTTATTCTACTACTATATTTACAAAAGGTGCATACTTGAATTCATTTTTTCCTAACCTTTAACTGATAAAATATCAAAAATAAATCGAAAAATAAAAGTATTAAGAATTTATAAGGGTTATAAACAAAATAACATAAATTTGTATATGATTTTCATAACTTTTGAAGAAGAAGAGATAAAGCTAAAAACAAAAAAGAAAACATACCAATAAAATTTTTGTGAATAGGATTCATGGTGAGCCAACTAATTAATTAAAATTTTGGAAATCTAAATCTAAAAGTAGAAAGCAAAATAGCATTGTGCAATGGAAGGAGAACATTGGCTTTATATACATGGTTGAAATTGTTCTGCATACAAAAAAAATATATGTAAAATAAAAAATACTTACAAAGTAACCGATGATTAATTTACAATTATTGCAATCTTCTCTTCATATGAGAACAAATTTTATAATTTTTGCATCTCTTTACTTTTTGATTAATTAGTTAGCTAGCGTTTTTCCACCATGAATCCTATGCACATTCCACAGCTCTCTTTTTTGTTGTTGGCTTTAGGTTTCTCCCTTGAAACTTTAACTTGGTTTTTTAATCGAAAAGGCTATGAAAATAAATATGCAAATTTATATTGTTTTGTTTTGACTCTAATTTTTTTAGTAATTTCTAAAGTAATACCTATATCAATAAACAATATAGTTGGTGTAAAATCTAGAACTGAAACTTTAGGTATAAATCTAGATAAAAACAATTAGTGTAGGGAAAAATAAATAGTGAACTAAATATGAATTAATAAATTTACTCATTTCTTTATAAAAATAAGCTATTGAAACAATAGATTCATATTCTACTGCTATCTTTACAAAAAGTACATATTTGAATTCATTTTTTCCCAACTTTTAACTGATGAAATAGAAAAAATAAATCGATAAATAAAAGTATAAATAATTTATAAGGGTTATAAACAAAATAACTAAAATTTGTATATGATTTTTATAATTTTTGAATAAGAAAAGATAAATGTAAAAACAAAAAGACAACATACCAATAAAATTTTTGTGAATAGGATTCATAGTGAGCCAACTAATTAATAAAAATTTCAGAAATCTAAATCTAAAAGTAGAAAGCAAAATAGCATTGTGCAATAAACGGAGAGCTTTGGCTTTATATACATGGTTTTAAATTGTTCTGCATACAAAAAAAATATATGTAAAATAAAAAATACTTACAAGGTTGCCGATGATTAATTTACAACTATTGCAATATTCTCTTTAGAGGAGAACAAATTTTATAATTTATGCATCTATTTACTTTTTGATTAATTAGTTAGCTAGCGTTTTTTCCACCATGAATCCCATGCACGTCTCACAGCTCTCTTTTTTTGTTTTTAGCTTTAGGTCTCTCCCTTGAATTTTTAACTTGGTTTTTTAATCAAAAAGGCTGTGAAAATAAATATGCAAATTTACATTGTTTTATTTTGACTCCAACCCTGTTTTAGTGTTGTGCTTTTCTTTTAGTAATTTCTACAGTTATACTTATATCAATAAATAGTACAGTGGGTGCAAATATATAACTGAAACTTTAGGTATAAATCTAAATAAAACAATGAGTGTAGGGTAAAATAAAAAGTGAACTAAATATAAATAAATAAATTTACCCATTTCATTATAAAAATAATAGATCCATATTCTACTGCTATCTTTACAAAAGGTGCATATTTGAATTCATTTTTTTCTAACTCTTAACTGTAGAAATATCAAAAATAAATAGGAAAATAAAAGTATTAAGAATTTATAAGGGTTATAAACAAAATAACATAAATTTGTATATAATTTTAATAATTTTTGAAGTAGAAGAGATAAAAGTAAAAACAAAAAATACAATATACCAATAAAATTTTAGTGAATGTGATTCATGATTAGCCAACTAATTAATCAAAATTTCAGAAATCTAAATCTAGAAGTAGAAAGCAAAATATCATTGTGCAATAGACGGAGGGCATTGTGTTTATATACATGGTTGAGAATTGTTCTTCATACAAAAAAAAATATATGCAAAATAAAAAATACTTACAAGGTAGCCGATGATTAATTTATAACTATTGCAATATTCTCTTCAAAGGAGAACAAATTTTATAACTCTTACATCTATTTACTTTTTGATTAATTAGTTAGCTAGCGTTTTTTCCACTATGAATCTCATGCACGTCCCACAACTCTCTTTTTTGTTTTTAGCTTAGGTCTCTCCCTTGATTCTTTTAACTTGTATTTTAATCGAAAAGGGTATGAAAATAAATATGCAAATTTATATTGTTTTGTTTTGACTCCAACCATGTTTCAGTGTTGTGCTTTTCTTTTAGTAATTTAAAGTTATACCCATATCAATAAACAATACAGTGGATGCAAAATTTATAACTCAAACTTTAGTTATAAATCTAAATAAAAGCGTGTAGGGTAAAATAAAAAGTGAACTAAATATGAATTAATAAATTTACCCATTTGTTTATAAAAATAAGCCATTGAAACAATAGATCCTTATTCTACTACTATATTTACAAAAGGTGCATACTTGAATTCATTTTTTCCTAACCTTTAACTGATAAAATATCAAAAATAAATCGAAAAATAAAAGTATTAGGAATTTATAAGGGTTATAAACAAAATAACATAAATTTGTATATGATTTTCATAACTTTTGAAGAAGAAGAGATAAAGCTAAAAACAAAAAAGAAAACATACCAATAAAATTTTTGTGAATAGGATTCATGGTGAGCCAACTAATTAATTAAAATTTTGGAAATCTAAATCTAAAAGTAGAAAGCAAAATAGCATTGTGCAATGGAAGGAGAACATTGGCTTTATATACATGGTTGAAATTGTTCTGCATACAAAAAAAAATATATGTAAAATAAAAAATACTTACAAAGTAACCGATGATTAATTTACAATTATTGCAATCTTCTCTTCATATGAGAACAAATTTTATAATTTTTGCATCTCTTTACTTTTTGATTAATTAGTTAGCTAGCGTTTTTCCACCATGAATCCTATGCACATTCCACAGCTCTCTTTTTTGTTGTTGGCTTTAGGTTTCTCCCTTGAAACTTTAACTTGGTTTTTTAATCGAAAAGGCTATGAAAATAAATATGCAAATTTATATTGTTTTGTTTTGACTCTAATTTTTTTAGTAATTTCTAAAGTAATACCTATATCAATAAACAATATAGTTGGTGTAAAATCTAGAACTGAAACTTTAGGTATAAATCTAGATAAAAACAATTAGTGTAGGGAAAAATAAATAGTGAACTAAATATGAATTAATAAATTTACTCATTTCTTTATAAAAATAAGCTATTGAAACAATAGATTCATATTCTACTGCTATCTTTACAAAAAGTACATATTTGAATTCATTTTTTCCCAACTTTTAACTGATGAAATAGAAAAAATAAATCGATAAATAAAAGTATAAATAATTTATAAGGGTTATAAACAAATAACTAAAATTTGTATATGATTTTATAATTTTTGAATAAGAAAAGATAAATGTAAAAACAAAAAAGACAACATACCAATAAAATTTTTGTGAATAGGATTCATAGTGAGCCAACTAATTAATAAAAATTTCAGAAATCTAAATCTAAAAGTAGAAAGCAAAATAGCATTGTGCAATAAACGGAGAGCTTTGGCTTTATATACATGGTTTTAAATTGTTCTGCATACAAAAAAAATATATGTAAAATAAAAATACTTACAAGGTTGCCGATGATTAATTTACAACTATTGCAATATTCTCTTTAGAGGAGAACAAATTTTATAATTTATGCATCTATTTACTTTTTGATTAATTAGTTAGCTAGCGTTTTTTCCACCATGAATCCCATGCACGTCTCACAGCTCTCTTTTTTTGTTTTTAGCTTTAGGTCTCTCCCTTGAATTTTTAACTTGGTTTTTTAATCAAAAAGGCTGTGAAAATAAATATGCAAATTTACATTGTTTTATTTTGACTCCAACCCTGTTTTAGTGTTGTGCTTTTCTTTTAGTAATTTCTACAGTTATACTTATATCAATAAATAGTACAGTGGGTGCAAATATATAACTGAAACTTTAGGTATAAATCTAAATAAAAACAATGAGTGTAGGGTAAAATAAAAAGTGAACTAAATATAAATAAATAAATTTACCCATTTCATTATAAAAATAATAGATCCATATTCTACTGCTATCTTTACAAAAGGTGCATATTTGAATTCATTTTTTTCTAACTCTTAACTGTAGAAATATCAAAAATAAATAGGAAAATAAAAGTATTAAGAATTTATAAGGGTTATAAACAAAATAACATAAATTTGTATATAATTTTCATAATTTTTGAAGTAGAAGAGATAAATGTAAAAACAAAAAATACAATATACCAATAAAATTTTAGTGAATGTGATTCATGATTAGCCAACTAATTAATCAAAATTTCAGAAATCTAAATCTAGAAGTAGAAAGCAAAATATCATTGTGCAATAGACGGAGGGCATTGTGTTTATATACATGGTTGAGAATTGTTCTTCATACAAAAAAAAATATATGCAAAATAAAAAATACTTACAAGGTAGCCGATGATTAATTTATAACTATTGCAATATTCTCTTCAAAGGAGAACAAATTTTATAACTCTTACATCTATTTACTTTTTGATTAATTAGTTAGCTAGCGTTTTTTCCACTATGAATCTCATGCACGTCCCACAACTCTCTTTTTTGTTTTTAGCTTAGGTCTCTCCCTTGATTCTTTTAACTTGTATTTTAATCGAAAAGGGTATGAAAATAAATATGCAAATTTATATTGTTTTGTTTTGACTCCAACCATGTTTCAGTGTTGTGCTTTTCTTTTAGTAATTTAAAGTTATACCCATATCAATAAACAATACAGTGGATGCAAAATTTATAACTCAAACTTTAGTTATAAATCTAAATAAAAGCGTGTAGGGTAAAATAAAAAGTGAACTAAATATGAATTAATAAATTTACCCATTTGTTTATAAAAATAAGCCATTGAAACAATAGATCCTTATTCTACTACTATATTTACAAAAGGTGCATACTTGAATTCATTTTTTCCTAACCTTTAACTGATAAAATATCAAAAATAAATCGAAAAATAAAAGTATTAGGAATTTATAAGGGTTATAAACAAAATAACATAAATTTGTATATGATTTTCATAACTTTTGAAGAAGAAGAGATAAAGCTAAAAACAAAAAAGAAAACATACCAATAAAATTTTTGTGAATAGGATTCATGGTGAGCCAACTAATTAATTAAAATTTTGGAAATCTAAATCTAAAAGTAGAAAGCAAAATAGCATTGTGCAATGGAAGGAGAACATTGGCTTTATATACATGGTTGAAATTGTTCTGCATACAAAAAAAATATATGTAAAATAAAAATACTTACAAAGTAACCGATGATTAATTTACAATTATTGCAATCTTCTCTTCATATGAGAACAAATTTTATAATTTTTGCATCTCTTTACTTTTTGATTAATTAGTTAGCTAGCGTTTTTCCACCATGAATCCTATGCACATTCCACAGCTCTCTTTTTTGTTGTTGGCTTTAGGTTTCTCCCTTGAAACTTTAACTTGGTTTTTTAATCGAAAAGGCTATGAAAATAAATATGCAAATTTATATTGTTTTGTTTTGACTCTAATTTTTTTAGTAATTTCTAAAGTAATACCTATATCAATAAACAATATAGTTGGTGTAAAATCTAGAACTGAAACTTTAGGTATAAATCTAGATAAAAACAATTAGTGTAGGGAAAAATAAATAGTGAACTAAATATGAATTAATAAATTTACTCATTTCTTTATAAAAATAAGCTATTGAAACAATAGATTCATATTCTACTGCTATCTTTACAAAAAGTACATATTTGAATTCATTTTTTCCCAACTTTTAACTGATGAAATAGAAAAATAAATCGATAAATAAAAGTATAAATAATTTATAAGGGTTATAAACAAAATAACTAAAATTTGTATATGATTTTTATAATTTTTGAATAAGAAAAGATAAATGTAAAAACAAAAAAGACAACATACCAATAAAATTTTTGTGAATAGGATTCATAGTGAGCCAACTAATTAATAAAAATTTCAGAAATCTAAATCTAAAAGTAGAAAGCAAAATAGCATTGTGCAATAAACGGAGAGCTTTGGCTTTATATACATGGTTTTAAATTGTTCTGCATACAAAAAAATATATGTAAAATAAAAAATACTTACAAGGTTGCCGATGATTAATTTACAACTATTGCAATATTCTCTTTAGAGGAGAACAAATTTTATAATTTATGCATCTATTTACTTTTTGATTAATTAGTTAGCTAGCGTTTTTTCCACCATGAATCCCATGCACGTCTCACAGCTCTCTTTTTTTGTTTTTAGCTTTAGGTCTCTCCCTTGAATTTTTAACTTGGTTTTTTAATCAAAAAGGCTGTGAAAATAAATATGCAAATTTACATTGTTTTATTTTGACTCCAACCCTGTTTTAGTGTTGTGCTTTTCTTTTAGTAATTTCTACAGTTATACTTATATCAATAAATAGTACAGTGGGTGCAAATATATAACTGAAACTTTAGGTATAAATCTAAATAAAAACAATGAGTGTAGGGTAAAATAAAAAGTGAACTAAATATAAATAAATAAATTTACCCATTTCATTATAAAAATAATAGATCCATATTCTACTGCTATCTTTACAAAAGGTGCATATTTGAATTCATTTTTTTCTAACTCTTAACTGTAGAAATATCAAAAATAAATAGGAAAATAAAAGTATTAAGAATTTATAAGGGTTATAAACAAAATAACATAAATTTGTATATAATTTTCATAATTTTTGAAGTAGAAGAGATAAATGTAAAAACAAAAAATACAATATACCAATAAAATTTTAGTGAATGTGATTCATGATTAGCCAACTAATTAATCAAAATTTCAGAAATCTAAATCTAGAAGTAGAAAGCAAAATATCATTGTGCAATAGACGGAGGGCATTGTGTTTATATACATGGTTGAGAATTGTTCTTCATACAAAAAAAAATATATGCAAAATAAAAAATACTTACAAGGTAGCCGATGATTAATTTATAACTATTGCAATATTCTCTTCAAAGGAGAACAAATTTTATAACTCTTACATCTATTTACTTTTTGATTAATTAGTTAGCTAGCGTTTTTTCCACTATGAATCTCATGCACGTCCCACAACTCTCTTTTTTGTTTTTAGCTTAGGTCTCTCCCTTGATTCTTTAACTTGTATTTTAATCGAAAAGGGTATGAAAATAAATATGCAAATTTATATTGTTTTGTTTTGACTCCAACCATGTTTCAGTGTTGTGCTTTTCTTTTAGTAATTTAAAGTTATACCCATATCAATAAACAATACAGTGGATGCAAAATTTATAACTCAAACTTTAGTTATAAATCTAAATAAAAGCGTGTAGGGTAAAATAAAAAGTGAACTAAATATGAATTAATAAATTTACCCATTTGTTTATAAAAATAAGCCATTGAAACAATAGATCCTTATTCTACTACTATATTTACAAAAGGTGCATACTTGAATTCATTTTTTCCTAACCTTTAACTGATAAAATATCAAAAATAAATCGAAAAATAAAAGTATTAAGAATTTATAAGGGTTATAAACAAAATAACATAAATTTGTATATGATTTTCATAACTTTTGAAGAAGAAGAGATAAAGCTAAAAACAAAAAAGAAAACATACCAATAAAATTTTTGTGAATAGGATTCATGGTGAGCCAACTAATTAATTAAAATTTTGGAAATCTAAATCTAAAAGTAGAAAGCAAAATAGCATTGTGCAATGGAAGGAGAACATTGGCTTTATATACATGGTTGAAATTGTTCTGCATACAAAAAAAAATATATGTAAAATAAAAAATACTTACAAAGTAACCGATGATTAATTTACAATTATTGCAATCTTCTCTTCATATGAGAACAAATTTTATAATTTTTGCATCTCTTTACTTTTTGATTAATTAGTTAGCTAGCGTTTTTCCACCATGAATCCCATGCACATTCCACAGCTCTCTTTTTTGTTTTGGCTTTAGGTTTCTCCCTTGAAACTTTAACTTGGTTTTTTAATCGAAAAGGCTATGAAAATAAATATGCAAATTTATATTGTTTTGTTTTGACTCTATTTTTTTAGTAATTTCTAAAGTAATACCTATATCAATAAACAATATAGTTGGTGTAAAATCTAGAACTGAAACTTTAGGTATAAATCTAGATAAAAACAATTAGTGTAGGGAAAAAAAAATAGTGAACTAAATATGAATTAATAAATTTACTCATTTCTTTATAAAAATAAGCTATTGAAACAATAGATTCATATTCTACTGCTATCTTTACAAAAAGTGCATATTTGAATTCATTTTTTTCCCAACTTTTAACTGATGAAATAGAAAAAATAAATCGATAAATAAAAGTATAAATAATTTATAAGGGTTATAAACAAAATAACTAAAATTTGTATATGATTTTTATAATTTTTGAAGAAGAAAAGATAAATGTAAAACAAAAAAGACAACATACCAATAAAATTTTTGTGAATAGGATTCATAGTGAGCCAACTAATTAATAAAAATTTCAGAAATCTAAATCTAAAAGTAGAAAGCAAAATAGCATTGTGCAATAAACGGAGAGCTTTGGCTTTATATACATGGTTTTAAATTGTTCTGCATACAAAAAAAATATATGTAAAATAAAAAATACTTACAAGGTTGCCGATGATTAATTTACAACTATTGCAATATTCTCTTTAGAGGAGAACAAATTTTATAATTTATGCATCTATTTACTTTTTGATTAATTAGTTAGCTAGCGTTTTTTCCACCATGAATCCCATGCACGTCTCACAGCTCTCTTTTTTTGTTTTTAGCTTTAGGTCTCTCCCTTGAATTTTTAACTTGGTTTTTAATCAAAAAGGCTATGAAAATAAATATGCAAATTTACATTGTTTATTTTGACTCCAACCCTGTTTTAGTGTTGTGCTTTTCTTTTAGTAATTTCTACAGTTATACTTAT